>NC_140460.1:41310881-41560881 GCF_963576455.1 Neolamprologus multifasciatus | reverse complement strand
TTTGTCAGTGTTGTAGTCTCCCTCATGGCTGTGTTTCCCTGTGTGTTAGTTATCCATGTCCCAGTTTAGTTTAGTTATATTTTTCGTGCCATTCTGCAATAAAGCAGCTTTTTGAGTTTAGTTCCTGTGTGGTGAGTCTTGCGTTTGAGTCCTTCTCCTGCCTGGACACAGGCAGGAGACACACAAACATGACACTCAGGACTACCTACTTTTTTCATATGGTTTAGAAATACCTAAGAGGCAGCAGGAGAGAAGGAAACTTTAAATGACTGGTAAAGGGAGAGAGCTCGCTGATATATGATGGAAAGAAAGAAGCTCAATATATTTTGTGTGCAAGAGACAATCTATCTTGGAAGAATGCAAGGCCAGCAGCATTAGAGGATTCAAGAGGCTCTAATGCGAGAGGCTTCCAATGATGCACTTTTCTTTTTCACTCACTGTGTTTTTACACACTGCAGTTTCTTTCCCACTCTCACCAAAACACTTCCTCAGAGGGGATCATATGATGCTGGAGTTATCTATGTTTTCTTTGTATTATTGTAGGTTCTTTGCCTTACAATGTAAAGCACCTTGAGGCAACTGTTTTTGTGTTTTCTTGGCTTTATATAAATTGAATTGAACTGAACAAATATGAGCAAACTCACAAACTCTTTGTGTAGTTTATTGCATCTGCTGGGTGCAGCTGCTGTATTTCACAGGGAGATAAAAGAATGCAAGTTAACTTGACTTAGGATACGACAGGATGAAGAGGTAAGGAGTGCTCAGCGGTATTTGATCAACTGCAAACTTAAGGCTTACATGTAATGTCATCATTTTAATTAGCTATTCGTTCTGTATATGTTGCTTTGACAAATTATGGATTTTCATATAGTAAAATGTTCTGCAAAACAAACTAAGGTATTGTACCTTTGTGTTAATCAAATGATGATGAAAATACGAGTTTTAAATAAACAGGTTACAATGTCGTACTGTGGTGAGTTTGAAGTTCTGTGTTGAACCGGTTTACAGTGGTGAGGCGTTCGACAGTCAGATCAAGTTTTGCAGATATTAGTTTGTATTAAGTTTGTGATACTTAAGAGTTACTCCCTAAATTCAGTATTTATACTACCTGTATTTATTTATACACTGTCCAGCATTAAGACAGTATAAACTGTATAGTGTCAGTGTAGGGGATGCACATCAGCCAGGAGACAGGAAACATCTGATGGCAGCATGCAGTAAACCTCAAGCAGCAGCAGGTCAGCTGATCACAGGCTGTACACCATGAAAATCTCGTTCACATTAGAAATTATTCATTCATATTTAAATGTTTTAGATTGATCATCAAACACATTTTAACATGACTTAAAATGCAGTTTTTAAATGATTTTATTTATTAAGGGAAAACGTACATGTGTAAAAAATGATTTCCTTCTCTAATAACTGCAGGATCGCTGTCCTGCTGCATAACCTGAGTGTATTTGAGCTTCTGATCAATCAGTCTGAAGCCCAAATACTTCTTTAGATTGTGGCATGATGCATTGCTTTTTAAGATTTTTAAGCTGCTTTACTTTGTCAGCCAGGATCTATTTGAGTGACTTATTGATTCAACAACAACAACAACAACAACAACAACAACAATAATAATAATAATAATAATAATAATAATAATAATAATAATAATATATTTGAGAGTGTTGATGCAGAAGTATAAAAAAGGTCAAAAAGAGTTTCATGTCTCTGTGGATCTAGAGAAAGCACAGGCTAGGGTGCCAATAGAGGAACCGTGGAGGTGATTGAAAGAGGATTTCACGATCCTGGGTCTGTTGACTCAGCGTTTTGAGTTTTAGTTTATTTTGATGTTTATGGTTTATTCCCCGTATGTTTTCAACCCCTCTGTTAAGTCTCCTTTGTCCTTTATGTGTTTCATGGCTGCAAGTTCATTTTGTCACATCTTTGTTTCATTATGTTTCCTATTTTATTTTGAAAAGGTTCTGTGTTCCTGTGTTTAGCTTTACGTTTCCTGTGACGTCATTATGCTCATTTGTTTCAGCTGTTCCCACTTCCCTCATGATCCTCCTGTGTGTATTAAGTCAGTGTGTTTTCAGTCATTCCTTATCAGGTCGTCTGCTTTGTTCACGTCATGCATCCAGTTTTTGTCCATGTCTCCATGTCAGGCCCCACGTACACGGGTATTTTTGAAAACAAAGATTTTCTGTTTTCGTTTTAAAAAATAATCCCGTCCACACATAAAAGCCAAAAACGAAGGAAAACGCTGCTAGGAACATGCCAAAGCAGCAGTTGGCGCTATATTCCTAACCGTGCAGAAATGTTGGCCAATCAGAAGTCTAGAAGCCTCGGTGGGAAAAAGCTGGGGCATAGAAGCAGAACCGAGTCGTATGTGTGGAGGGACAGTAACTGTGTGTATATGTAAGCATTTAAACACTGCAGAGACAATTAACAGTAACAATATTGTAGAAATTCATTTCACCGAAACAATAACGTGGCGCACACTGTGACGTCAAAAAAGGCGCACACCTTTGACGCTGCGTTTTCTCCGTTTTTCTCGTCCACACATAAACGCAAAAACTGAGTTTTCAAAAATATCCACCCTGGCTGGAGTTTTTAAAAATCTCAGTTTTCAGTGACCAAAAACGCCGTTTACGTGTGGATGAAAGGTGCAAACGCATAGAAAAATCTGTTTTCAAAAATACCCGGGTACGTGTGGACGTAGCCCATGTCAGGTCCCACGTGCATGGTTTTATCTTAGTTCACCCAGTTTAATTTATTGTTTAGTTTCACCTTTGCCTTTTGTTTTGTACTTCTTTGCCAGCCTTAATAAACGGCTCATTGTTTGTCTGCATTTGAGTCTTTTTTTGCAATACATAGTCTGCCTCAGCCAGACTGTGTCAGAGGAACTGGAAGTCAGGAGTGGCAGAGAGTATGAGGATAGTGGTGAGGTGTCGAGTAAGAGTGACATGGTTTGGGGGGTTTGGGGGTGGGATTACATCAGGTATTCGCTTTGAGCCCCTTAACTATCCGTGGTTAGAATCATAAACTATGGGAAGCCAAAAGCTGATTCTATTCTTTTGCTTTTATTCAAAATGTTTTTTGAATTTCTGCCAATGAGGAAACAAGGAAAACACTCTTCTGACTGACACAGATCACAATCTATTTACATTTTTCTTCAAAATGTAACAGTAGAGTAAGGTTAGGGTTATCATCTTTGATGACCTCAAAGGGTTAATAAGGGCGTTGTTTAAAATCCCTTTCTTGAAACAAATGTGGTCTGTTATGAAAAGAATAACAAGAATGTAAGTAAAAGTGTCCATACAGGGTTGGAATGCAGCACAGTGAAGAATTCAGGGCTGGTGAGGAACTTGGCGCTAGGGGACTGAAGCAGCAGGGTTAGGCGAGACCTGGGACTGGACTGTGGCAAATTGCTGTCCCTACGTAGCTCTGCAAAATATACCAGAATCGTCACAATTTAAAAAAATAAAATCACAGGGCAAGAACATGGATCAGGATTTTGTGCCGTGTAGAAGGGGCTACCTGGGAATGAGGGTTGCATATCAGTCTCATCAGCTGAAAGCTCATTGGGTAGCTGCTCTTCTGGTCTGCTGTCGTTGGTCATTGTCCTACGTATACTTTGATACCTGCAAATTTATGTGTACAGTAACAATTAATGATAATGTTACTAAAAACAAAAAAATGGGAAATGGCAAATTCATTTTCCTTTTTAACTGAAACTTTGGACGAACATCTAGTTTGCGAGTCTTCATGTGCATATGTTTGTTTTCTGACCTGCGATTGAGCTGTTCCATCTGCTGTATGGAGTTAGACCTCTGAAGAGTTTGTGGGGCCGGGGGTGCGGTTGGACGTTGCCATGTTGTTGTTCTGTTCACGTGGTCCACATAGAAAATGCGACCATGGCTGTCTATGCGAGCCTCCCAATCTGGATCAAACACAATGCAACAGAAGAACACAAATAGTAGTTCTCCAAAAGATTCTGTTCATCTGGACGTAGCGTTTTGTGACTTCTCCAGTTTGCATCAAGACATATAGTAGCTGTTTTTCATGTAAGAATATAGAGGTTTCTAAACTAAGGTTTTATGAACAAAAATGACACAGTAGATTATATATAATTATAATCTTATACATATATATATATATATATATATATATGTATAAGATTTTGGCCTTAAAGTTACAGAACTACTGACTACAATCTACAATCTAGCTGTTTTTAAGATTAAAATACAAAACTGAATCTGTGGCTTATGGGTTTATTACAAATGAGAAATTCTAGCATTTAAAGCTAGAAAATTCAAATTCAGTAGCAAATTCCACATCTGAAAAATAGTAACACACATTTGTGTTACTTGTCTAGTCATACATACATGTAATTGGAAAGGCCTATTACAGTATTTTCCGCACTGTAAGGCACACTTAAAATCCTTTAATTTTCTCAAAAATCAGCAGTGCTCCTTATGTATGAATTCTTACTGACCTCGAACCGATTTTATGTGCTACACGGCGCTCAAATATCTGTCAAAAATGTTTTAGTACAACTTTGCTAAGCTACGAAGCCGCACCGCTTGATGGATTGTCGGAGCATTACAGCTACCGTGGTCAGGAGCCTCGCGGAGGAATCTGGGTCCTAAACTCCGTCCACTTCAGGTCCCAAAGTCAAACGAACACTCAGCATCACTGAGAGTTAAAAACTGTCTAAATTCTTTCATCTTTAATAAAATGATCAGCGTTGCTGCTTTACCAGGTGTAACAATTAAGTTTAACATCCAGGCATCCATGAAAACAGTTTATTAACGGAGTTACCAGTTAGCAGGAAGTTAGCTCGCTAGTTTCCACCTAAACATGATATAGCATGTTCTGACTGAGAGATTTCTGAAAAATTCAAACGTACAGCTCTGCTACCACTTCCAACATAAATGAAGACAGAAAACTAAACAGCAGTGACGTTTGTAGGGTTACTGAAGTTGGGCTAGATGGTATATAATGATGTGCTACGTTATCGTAGCGACACAGCTATGTTAGCATAAACACAGTGAAGCTGGAGGATGAACGCTAACTTTTTTCCACTGGTTAATGGGAGGGTTCCCGATGGTTAGGGATAAATCGCAACGCAGGATGCTGTAAATGGACCAAACTTCAGTCAGGAGAACAACTGAGATAATCCATCCACAATACGAGGTTAGTCATTAATATACTGCAACAACATGGGAATAGCGCAGCTGCAGAGAATTTAACATTAATGAATCAATGGTATGAAAGTGGAGGAAGCAAGAAGAATGAGTTGAGTAAAGTTTGACATATCTGACTGTTTTGTTTCACTTTATAATCCGGTGCGCCTTATGGTCTGAAAAATACGGTATCTAAATTCCTTATCACAGCTCCTGTGCTATATCTTAATAGTTCCTCAAACTGCTTAATCCAGAAGACTTCTAGGGACCCTAGTACCCTATGCATAAACCCTGACTGCTATACACAACCTTCAAACTTGAAGATATCTGGTAAAGAAAATATGTGTATGCGGTTTCTGTGCTGTATTGTGTACTTTAATGTCCTTTAAAACAGACACATACACACACACACTCACCAGGGGGCAGTGGTTCATCTACTCTCTGGTAGCGACTGATGTCATGGCGAACAGATGGCAGGGAGTGGACAGACTGGTGGCCATTGACCTGTTCTGTGGCACCTGGATAAAAACACATAAACAAGCACATAACAAATTAGAGCATCAAAATAATTATATAAGAAATCCAAAAAAGGTAATTTTTTTATAGTCATGGTTCATAACAGCTCTGCTACTTAATATAATTCAATAACACGAAAAGGTTAAATAAACACAATTGTTCCCTTTAAAGCCAGTGTATTATTTGTTTTGAATTAAGTGCCACTACAGTCGTTCATTAATACTTCCTGATCGCTTGGTTACGATTTTTTAACAAGGTTATTCATCTTGCGCTGGACTGGACCCCAAATGGCACAGAGAAAAACCTATTGACACTTGAAGCACCCATCTGTAGGCAAAGAGCTGAAAGGGGGGTCACTGGTCACCAGTCTGCCCTCCTGTGTGTCTTTACAAATTTCCTGTGCATGAATCTCAGGATTTTGCTATCCATGCACTGCATGAAAAGTTTAGTTTTTGTCAGTGAGCAACACTGTAAGCTGCTATGGAATTACGAGTTAACTCTATACAAAGATTTTGAGGCAATAGAAGAGAGCTTAGTGTGTAAATGAATGAATATCATGATAGTTAGCCAACACAGAAACACAATTAAAGTAACACTTTGAAAACATCAGATCGCTACAAGAGAAAACATAATAGGTTCCGGTTGAGTTCCGGCTGAATCCGATACATATCTGATGTTTCAGAAAGCGACTGCTGTTTGCAGTTAGCTCCTAGCATTTCTCGACAGCTCTGCCTCCTTTTCGACTACCCGGGACATTTAGATAATGGATACCTCGTACACAAACAAATTCAGGCTTTTCTTCTCAACAACTTAATAATACAGACTTAGTAATGTGTCACGTGAAGATTCATCAGCCAGATGAAGTGTTTACTGATGATTAACAGTGATAGCGGACATCATCATCACTATTCCAACAATCCTCTCCACACAGACAAGCATAAACACACTCGACTATCACTAAATCAAATTTAACACACGTTTGTAATGACGCTAATTCAGTTTACAATAGGGTTCATTCGCTCGGTCAGCAGGTGGCAGTATCCTCATACACTGGGGAGTAAACTGCCATTAAATGAAACAGAAGAAGAAGAAAACCCCTGCACATATGCAGTACGGATCGGGTAGACCCGATGTGTACGGTCCGACTTTGCACATGTGCAGTAAGGATCGGCGAGTCCTGATCCGTAACTATCTTTCGTTTTTTTCTACATTATATTGAAATGTTTCATTATTGCAAACAATTTAAGAGATACTTATTATTCTTAACATCTTAACAGATACTCTGACCCGTAACTATCGTTAAATGCTTCGACCGGAAGTAGACACCTTTCGCACATGCGTGGTACCGATCGGGTTTCCGGAGCGGATCGGGTAGTGACAGCGACAGCTCACTGATTTTGGAGCGTCGGTGGGCGCTTTGTGTTTACGTCCTTTATGCTCTGGATTCTGAAGGTTTTATCTCTCTCCAAACAATATTGACTGAACCAGCAGCAAAAGACGATCCAAACTACGCTTCACATAAACATCGTCACAAATTCACTCTGACTTTTGCTGTTTTGCTTCCACCACAATAAAATCACACTTCATGCACAGCTCTCTCTCTCTCTCTCTCTCTTTCTCTCACTCAGGAATAGTTTCCCATCTAAAAATCTCTTTTTTGCATTATTCGCTTAATTATTACCCACCAGTCTACGGTGTCGGCCGCCGTTTTGTTTTGTTTTGTTTTTTACTTACTTCCAACAAGAAAGCCACATCTCTGCTGTTCATTACTGAACAAATTTCAACTTTTTAAAATTATGGAAAATTGCAAAATGCTTCGCTGTGTCTCTAATCAAACCTCTGTAACTTTGCTCTGCTTCACTTCGTTTTTGATCTACTGCACAATATTTTTAAGGTCATCTGCTATAAAAACCCAGACCAGGAAAACCTCCATGTTTTTCTGTGTTTTATCCTCAGTTACTTTGACACAAAGGCCTCTGCTGTGATGCTCACACCTCTGATAAAGTCTCACAAGTGTCAGCTTTATTTTTATAGATATAAAAATATAGATATGTACTGATAAGTGATCAGAATTATAATATTTCTGACTGTCTGAGGCAAAATTTCCCAGATTCAAATCGAATCGTGAATCGAATCGATTCTAGAAATCAGTGACGATACGCAGCCCTAGTCAAGAGCTCATATTACCCCAGTTCTTCAGCAGCTTCACTGGTTGCCCGTAGAAGCCAGGATAAACTTTAAAATCTTACATCTCACGTACAAGTGTGTCCATAAGTCTGCTCCTTCCTATTTGTGTGACCTGCTTCATATCACCACTGTTTCCCGCCCTGTCAGATCCTCATCTGCTGTTCATCTCACTGTTCTGTCCGTGGGTCTCATCACTGTGGGGAACAGAGCCTTCAGTCGCTCTGCTCCTCAGCCCTGGTGCTCTCTTCCTCCAGCCATAAGAAAAATTATTCAATATGTTGTTAAAGAATTAGGTTTGTTACACATGAGGATAAAACTACAGCAGAATGTTGAGACTTGAATTCTTCTTCTTACAGCATGTGAACAATGTGGACCCAAAACAGAAAACTGCACAACATGATGACGAGCAGGCAAAAGCTGAGGGTACAAATAAACACAGAGACACTTGCAGAAAGTGAACATACAGGTGCAAGCAACTGGGAAATCGTGGCTGAGGAAAGTAGAACTGAATAAAACACATAAAAAAGACCATCAAAATAAAACAGCGAATAACATACGAAGGAGCACTTATAACTATAAAACCTAAAGACTAAACTGAGAGTATAAAAAGCAACCGGAGATTTGCACAATCAAATGAAAAACTATGAGTGAAAACAAAAGGAGTCCTTTGAATGTATTTGGTACTCCTGTATTTTTTCTGTTTCTTTTTGTATACTTTACATAATAAAAAATGAAATTGTGTTTGAATATTTTTTCAGTGCCTTCAGCAAAATGTTGATACTTTTTGTGACAGAACCTACCAGCTTTGGATGTCATGCTTCTTCCTTGCTCAGCCACGCAGGTGGACAGCGAAGGTGGTGCCGGCCCATTTGCCTCACTGCTCGACGACTCCCCCGGTTCCTCCTCTGCCTTTGGAACAACTGCTTTTCTTGTTCTCACTTCCTGAAAAAAATGAGAGAGGAAACATGCAGGGGTGAGGCTTTGTCAAAGCTCTGGTCAAGATGACAGTGTTTGTCAGCAATAAACTATTGATAATCTATAATTTCAATTCAGCTTTTAAAGGTAATCTGCCACATGTAGAACCGATATTAAAGAGGGATGATGCTCCTAAAGTCATAGCCTCACCTGAATGGGTGAAAGAGGACCAAGTGAGGGATTGCAGTGTACTTCTGGGGTTTTCCCCATCCTGATGCTGTGCTCCTGACTTGGACATTCCCCTGGAGAGTCTCCAGATCTGACTTCAGCTGCCTCAGCCCTTGATACCTGAGATGAGTTGGAAGCTGTAGCAGTTTCTCCAACAGCCTGTGCAGCCATTGCTCTGCCAGCTTCTTCAGTTCTATCTGCTGATTGTCGTGTCTGTATTGGGAGAGCAGCAGCACCTTCTTGTGCTCCTGCTCCAGCTTCAGGCTCTGCAGCGTTGGCTCCAGACTGAGCACCAGCAGAAGAACCTGCCTCTCCCGTGGCCTGAACTCCAGGCCCCGCCTCACATGAGCCCTGTGACTCGCCTTTTGAACCACTGCTCCCCTGTGGAGACTCAGGTGTAGCTGAGTTGGTATTCTGCTGTGTCTTTGTTTCCAGCGATTGATCCCAGTGCTGCCCAGCTCCTTCCTCATCCTCATCTGAGTCGATGTGTAGCATGGCACTGAGCCGCGTGTCTGTGGGAAAGCTGGAGCTGAGCTTTGGTAACGGCCCTGCAGCAGGTCGGTCCCCAATGCTCCTGGGACCTTCGAGGGAATCTAGGTAGTCATTCAGTGACACCTGCCTTTGGGTGAAGCTGCCAAGAGCCACAGGAAGCAGATTCACCTCTCCCACTTGCCCAGGCTCCTGCCACACACTGTCATCGCCATAGTAACATGAACCATTAACATATAAGGCGCCCTCATCAGAACCCATGCGAGAAGGTCCACATGTGGCACCTAAAGACGAGGAGAGCTGATGGAGATCTTCGTCGTCAGACGGACTCCCAGGGTCACCGTTCATCACGCCACCCAGGATCGTTCCCAGAGGGTCTGGCGAAGCTTCTAGAGCAGAAAAGAGGATGGATGAGAAGGAGAGGATGTGACAACTGAGAGATAAATAACGTGTGCTTTCATGACATGTTAGCAGAACAAAAACAACACCTCCCACTTCCTCGTCTTCTTTCGGCTGTTTCTGTTAGGGGTTGCCACGGGGGAACATCTTATTCCAGCTCGCTCCATCTCTAGCATCCTCCTCTGTCACACCAATTCTTTGCATGTGCTCCTTCACAACATCCATGAATCTTCTCTGTGGTCTCTGTGGGTGCTGGTCACGCCCAAACAAAACCTCTGTCACCTCCTCGTGTCTTTTTGTCAGTGTCACTGTCTCCAAACCACTCACCATGTAGACCAGGTTTCGCTACAGTCTTCTAAACGTACTCTTTCATTCTTGCTATTGTAACAAATCACACGTGACACCCATCTCTATACACTCCACTCTGCTTGCCCTTATCTTGTTCACCGCTCTTGTGTACTGTCCGTGTCAGGATCTGGAGACTCGACTGGAAAGTGCTATCAGGCACCTGAGTTCCTTGGTCTCCACCCCTGGGCGGAGCCATCTCCCTGCTGCAGTCCTGCACACCTGAGACTGATTCGGGACAATCAAGTTGAGGATTTAAGGCCCCCTCAGACTCTCCTCCACCGCCAGTTCGTCAACAACCTCACGTTGGTATTGACTCTACGGCTTTTTACGCTCTTGCCACTTTTTCATTGTTAACCTTGGTTTCAGGTGCTTCAGATTTCCTGGACCTTCGTTGTCATCACCCTCAACCCCAGCTCGCCTTGGATTATCTTCATATTCATAAGGAATACGAGGACCCTCACCTGCCTGCCCTCCAGCCTCACTCACCACCTTGGACACAGCGGACACTACTGGACTACCACCGCCTCTCCCTCAAAGCGAGATTCACGCCGATCACCAGTAAGCGCTATCAGTCAGTTCCACCTCTGCTAGGATACCTGCCGCCTTCCTAACCCTGTTCTCTTTTTGTTTCCCAGACACAACCTGCTAAATCCCCGTTCACCCCCCACTGACCCACGGCTACTTCGTTAGCAACTCCTTGTCACGGTTGACTAAATAATAAACACTGCAAAACGTTTGAGCCGTCTCTGTTTGTGGTTATCTGCAATCGAGTCCAATTTAGCTATCGGCCCGTGGCCACTGTGACAGTCGTGACTTTGGAAGGTTGACCACAGGTACTTGAACCTGCTCCTCACTATTACCTCTTTCTTATTCACACACATGTATTTTATCTTGTTTTCACTTTCATTCCTCTTCTCTCCAGAGTATGCCTCCACATGCATGCGGCATGTGGATCTTGGTCATTTTTTTGGCATGTTTTTATGGCCATTGCAGTGCTTTTGTTTTTACATTTTGCAACACACCGCTGCTGCCCAGCAGAGGAGACATCAGGCCAGAGCAAGAGTTAAAACAAGGAGAAGGAAATATAAATCCTCTGTTCCACTATATAAACTGTTTTTTGTACCACCATCAGCTAATGGTGCAGCCGCGTGTAACTATAGTTAGCCTATAGTGTAAACACACAGAGGCATTGATCACCATCAGTGGTTATTTTAACCATGTCAGTCTAGACTCCACTCTGCCAACTTTCCAGCTGCATGTGGACTGTAAAACACAGGACAATGAAACGAACAACAACTTCTGTTCCCTTTCAGTCGATTCACTCGGTACAACACATAAGTATGGGACATATATACACGTCCGCAGAGCAGCCACCGAACTGGAATCGGACCACCACCTCAGTGTGCAGTAGACCAAGCAGAAAGGACAGTATGAGCCAGCGAAGGGGCTGTAATGTCCAATCAATAAAACCAAAGCAAACCAAAGTGTGCGAGAGAAAGTTCATATCCACAGACTCAATGGGTTCAAACGGGGGCTACAAATGGCCTCCAGCACCAAAGATAAGTCCCAAGCAGGGACACTGGACTTAAGCACAGGTCTCAGCCAGCATATGGCAAGGGGATGTGCACCTGGTGTACCCCCATCAAAGCCAACATGACAAGCAAATATAGCCGCTAGACAGACCTTAACTGTCGAAAATGAAAGGCCCGTATTCAGCAGCTCCTGCAGGAATGTCCAAACATCCACAATAGAGCACTGAAATGTGAGAGTGTGGAGGTCCTGGCACCACTGCTCGAAGGCTCGCCATTTGTAAGCGTACAAGCCTCTAGCAGATGAGGCCCCAGCGCTCTGAATTATCGATATCACACTGGGTGGCAGACCCTTAGCAATCAAGTTTGAACTCTCAGCATGAAGCATGAAGGCGCCAGAGAGTATTTGCGATTGTTTGAAAATAAACACTCGATTGTAACATGGCAACATGTACATTCATACGTTTTGTTGGAGGCATCTTTCCTGGGGCACAACAATGAAAAACAGTGGGAACACTTGATGTGGTCACCTGAACATTTAACACACCTGAACAGGGAGTTACCTTGGGCATTTTATTTGTGCAGCGGGTTTGTGCTTGGGAGACAGTGTCAGGAAAGTGCAGCGCTCCGGGGCTGACAACCTGAACAGAACTTAAGCGGAACCTCATGGGCGGCAACAGAGGGGTGAAGGCAGCGTCTCCCCGCCGCTGTGTGAGCTGCCCTTACTTTCTCCTTAACGAATCCTCTGCACATCATCACTAATTTTCTTCCTCCTTTCTTTCATTTTCTTCATTCATGAGCTTCTCAAACTTTTCCTTTCCGTACTTTCATCTTTGCAACACACTTTCTTCACTCATTTGTACATTTTCATCTATATCCCTAATGACCCTAAAATTGCTGCACAGCCTAATAATAAGCCTCCCACAATTAAAATAAAACGCCACACACCATATACTGTATATGAAAGTACAAGTAACAGATTTTATTTCATTAAATCATAGTTTGGGGAATTGTGCACTGTCACAAACAGAGACACCTTTTTTGTCACATCTGTTTTTTGCAACCAAGAGGCAACGGCAGAAACGTTCATCTTAAGGCTCTTCAAAACTTCAAAAACTAATGTCTGGCATCATGGTCCAACCTTTGAGATGAAATTACCCATTTAGACCACAAACACATACACACCTTCTTGTCCAGCTGAAGTGATGTCCACTCTGAACATAAGCTGCCCGCTCACATGGTCCATAGGAAGACGACGACACAGGCTGTAGCTGACTGTCTGATCACTGCACACACATAAACAATTGTTTTGTCCCTACTGACAAACACCTGCTAGCATTTCAATACGGTACAGAAAACAAGCTCACTGATCTCACTTCAATCAACAATCAAGTGACTGGATGGGTAATTGTGCATCAACTACATTCTGCTGATTTATATGCAGTTTTACACAACGGGCAATTTATTGGTAATTTCTGTGCAACTTGCCAAGAGACTGACAATTGTTGTTAACACTGCACAAACTGTATGTCATCATTACTTATCTCATGTTTGGCTCTGCGTGCCGACTTACTCAGCAGCCGGCCGTTCCAGAAGTCTCCGGATGGGGATGATCAGCTGGCCCAGGAAGCGCTTGATGATTGGCCGGCTCTTGGCAAACTTGTCCTTCACCTCAATCTCCAGCACATCAGTTATCAAAGCCACAAATGTATATTTCTAAAGAAAGAGTAAAAAGCAAAATGCTGGAAAGTTTAGTATATTTATACAGTTGTGTTTGCATTACATAAAGTTAATTATTGACTCCGCCCAGTGACTCTACCTGGCCTCCCACTTCTCAGTTGCTGTCGTTTCTAATCATTTCTACTAACAGTTGACTGCAGAATATTTAGTCGCAAGTAAATTTCTCAACTGAAATATTGCACAGGTGCCGTTTTATCACAGTAACACACTGGAGTTTACTGGAATGACAGTGTTACACAGCTGGCATGGTGGATTCAAACAGAACGATCTCAAAGTAAAAAAGCTGATTTAAAATGAAAACAGAGAAGAGAGAAAAGAAGAGGACAAAGCGAGGATTAACCTGACAAGGATTTACACAGTTTTAGGATTTAAGGGGCTTAAAACAGAAATCCAGGAGTTCTCATTTAACTGATGGCTAAGTAACAAACTATGCCATCTATCTATCTACGTTTGATAGATAGATAGATCAGTCCATATGTTGCCACATACAGTAACTATAGTTGTCTCTTCTATCTTTCCTTTTATTACTCTGCCAAGGCAAAGAGTAGAGTCAACACTATTGATGTAAGTTCATTTATTTTAACTACATGAGTGTACAAATTCATCCTCAGCTGGACATCGATGATCATCAAGGACCATCGTTACCTAATCCCAACCTCTAGGCTACGTTCACTCTGCAGGTCTTGAAGCTCAATTCTGAGTTTTTGATCAAATCTGATTTTTTTGTCTGCTCGTTCACACTACAAATAAAATGTGACAGCAAACGCGCTCTAGTGTGAACGCTCAAAGCGGCCGCATGCACAAAAGAAGACGTCACACACAACGCGCTCTGTTTAGACCCAGACCAACAGTATTGTTTGACTGATGGCCTTAATATAAAGACTTCAGACTTCACGTTTCCCAGTTTGTGCTTTAAGTTATTTTGTTATTTACATAATAATGTAAATAACCTAATAATGATCCTTATTGCTGTTTTAGAGGAGCGGTGCTTCAAAGGATAGTTGCTGATTTCTGTCAGAATCTGCAGATTATACAGTACAAAGAAAATGTTCACGTTTCTCCAACGTTGTTCCCAACAGTTTCACTAACATCTACGCTGGATGGCCAGGAAGCGTTCGCGATGTCTTCTCTGGCGCTGATAATTGGCGTCTGTCTTGTGTCAGTGACGTAAAAGACGGATTTAATGCGACATGAACATCAAACAGCAGCTTTCTAAAACATCAGATATGTATCGGATTCAGGACCACATACGAAAGTGACCCAGATCAGATTTGAAAATATCGGATTTGTGCCGTTCACGCTGTCACACCATGATCGGATAGATGGTCGCAGAGGGTCAGAAAAGTGGGATTTACAGCCTAATGCAGTTCAATCTTATCAGTGAATGCCCAGCATATTGCAATGAGTAGCATTTAACCATTTACTGCACCTACAGTACCTGTATGTAGTCAAATGTGTGGTAAAGATGTAGATAATTGAATTTAGTTATTAATAAACTGCATGCAATGAAAACCAAAACTGAAACTGATTCAGTTCATTTCTTCTGTATGAACTGTAGAATATATACAGACATCCAGCCTTTCATGTTCACAGTGACACAAAGCATTAGAAGTTTATCTATGTGTACTTTTGCTAATAACAAATCATCTTTATTCTTAATCAAAAACATAAAGTACAAGTCTAATTAGTGCCATGAATAAGAGATTTGAGTAGTGAAATGGTTCTAATAAAAATGGATGTTCATGTGACAGCGAGTAAAAGAATTGGCATGGCCGGGGGACGCAAGACGACTTAGGGCTGCCAGTTTGTTATTAGAACAGGTGTCACAGACAGAGTGACCTCACCCATCCAAGCTCTGCAGTGCCTGCTGGGTAAGGTAATCTTAGTGAGTCAGTGTGAAGTTATGCTAACCTCCCCATGCCACACAGGGTTGATGGTGTTGGATATGATGGAGGAGCGCCTCTCCTGGCCATGGTGGGTAAACTTCGGGAGGCCGCTCCTCTTCCCGGGCTGGATCGACATTTTCAGGTAGGGGTCCGGGTTGAAGAACATCCCTTTCTTTAGGTTCACTGCTCGGAAGTCTGAATTGGAAAACTTGATGAGTGTTTTTGTTTTCATCCTCCACACATTTCCACTGACTCATTCATCTCACCTGACAGGGTGAAGCTGACAAGTTTCCGACAGTGCTCGTACTCCGACTGCTCCTCCACCTGGCCTTCACCCCTCACCTGGTGACAAGAAAAGAAAAACAAAAAACATGAACATGTTTTCAGCCCTGATAGAAGTTTAACCAGGAAGACTTAAGTGGGTGGAGTTAAGACTGTTTCTCGCATCTCTTCACATGAGAGAGGTTAGTGCCATTCACCCTCACTACAATTACACCTCGTTGAATCATTAAATTCAGTTTATGGTTCACCAAAGCCAAAATATATTCTTCTTTTCACAAAGCTCCATGTATTAATGCTTGAATTTATGAGTCAGTAAGAGTGAAAACATAATTTTGTGAGCTCTTGAACTCTTGAACAGTTCCTCGTGTAACCTGGATTTGATTATCCATCCATTGTCTTCCACTTATCCAAGTGTGGCTGGAGCCTATCCTAGCTGTCTTAGGGCAGAGGGTTGGGGTACCCCTGGACCTGTCCAGGGTGTACTAACGCATAAAGACAGACAACCATTCATACTCCAATTCACACCTATGGGCATTATAGAAATACCAATTCACTTAACCCCACTAACTGCATGTCTTTGGATGGTGTGAGGAAGCCGGAGTACCCAGAGAGAACCCATCCTAACACAGGAGAACATGCAAACTCCACAGAGAAAGACCTGATGGTGGAACTGAACTCAGGACCTTCTTGCTGTGCGGCAGCAGTGCTAACCACCATGCTGTAGTAGATTTGTCTCTAAAGGTTCCCTGTGTGAGACAGACCTATCACAGTTCTAGGTTAACCAATCACTCTGGGGAACGGTAACAACTCAGTTTTCCTTTAATATAGCTGCTGTGTTTTTCTTTCATTTTATGGACGACATCGGCATAGTGTGATGTAGGAGTGCGTTTAAGTTTTAAGGAGTTTGTAGAGCTGAGCTGCCTTTTATTTTGAAAGGTTTTCTCATGTCTGATATATTAGACAAGTAAAAGCCTGTATTTTGGTCACGTTTTGGCTCGTCCTCACTGTGACGCTGATTTAAACTCCTTTATTTATTGTCAGATATAAAACATACACATTTGTAACAAATGGCAGCTGCACACACCTGGACAGAGGATAAAACAATCACTGGGAGAAAAGAAGGTGGGACACAGACAACTATACATACGGGTACTGCAGGATTCTTGACGGTGATACAAGGTGTTGTTGCTCTTAATGCTCCACTTATACCGTGATAATATTTAAAGCAGATCTTTGTCTCGGCTGTGAAGAGAGAAAACACAACACTCTACCTTTATGATCATAATCCCATATATTAAAAACATTTTCATAAGAGTAACTTGGTAAAATATGTGCCAACAACAGAAAGCATTGATTCCAAAATCAGTGAACACCTTATTTAAATAAAATTGAAACATAAATCTGTTACTACATTATATTACACACCCCAACCATTCTTTATAATTTGCTAGAAAAATGGGAAATGTAGTGATTTATTGAAAGACATGCAAACACACATGGAAATACAGTTTGTAAAGCAAAAAAAGTCTGTACAATTTTCAATGTAAGTCAGTATTTTTAAGCAGGCTTCACAGATAGCTCTCCAGGCTCGGTGAAAGACCTTCCAGTGCTCTTCTTTGGATGTTGCAGATCAAATCAGACGATACTTTTCTGTGCTTATAATGCCATCAATTCTGACAAGAGCCCTGACAGCACTGGCTGAAATTGTTATTCAGATGTCAGAAGAGAACGGATGTTGTCGCAACCTCCTGAAAATACTTTTAGGATTTAATCCACCATATGAACTACTGGTCAAACACCCTCCCATTGTTTTTCTTGTGACATTACCAATAAGTTTGATGTGTCACATGACCCTCTTCCTATTGGAAAAACAAAAGTTGTATCCAAGATGGCCGACTTCTAAATGGCCACCATGGTCACCACCCATCTTGAGGAGTTTGCCCCCTCACATATACTAATGTGCCACAAACAGGACTTTAATATCACCAACCATTCCCATGTTATTACGGTGTATCCATAGAAACGGCCCACCCTGTATTTACATTGTAGATTCTAACAGAAGGCATCAAAACTATGAATGAACACATATGGAATTGAGTTATTCCAGGGTTTACCTTACAATATAAAGCGCCTTGAGGCAACTGTTGTTGTGATTTGGAGCTGTATAAATAAAATTGGATTAAACTGAATTGAATTGTGTATATCTGCTACTGGAACTCTGTGTGGCATTTAAATGGACTCTAATCTGAGGTGCTGTTAACTTGCAATTTCTAAGGCTGGTGACTCGGATGAATTTATCGTCAGCAGCAGAGGGGACTCTTGGTTTTCCTTTCCTGAGGCGGTCCTCGTGTGAGCCATAGCACTTGATGGTTTTTGCAACTGCACTTGGGGACACAAGTTTTAGCAAGATCTGAAAACTGCTGTTCACAAACGCTGCCCATCTAATCTGACTGAGCTGGAGCTGTTTCAGAGAAGAATGAGCAAAGATTTCAGTCTGTAGATGTGCAAAGCTGGTAGAGACAGACCCTAAAAGACTGGCAGCTGTAACTGCAGCAGAAGCTGGTTCTACAAAGTATTGACTCAGGGGGCTGAATAATTACGCACACCCCACTTTGCAGTTATTTATTTGTAAAAAATGTTTGGAATCATGTATGATTTTTGTTCCACTTCTCACGTGTTCACCACTTTGTGTTGGTCTTTCACCTGGAATTCCAATAAAATTGATTCATGTTTGTGGCTGTAATGTGACAAAATGTGGGAAAGTTCAAGGGGGCCGAATACTTTTGCAAGCCACTGTAGTTTTACTAGTGTTGTGAAACTGGCTCTAGATTTCATTAAAAGCTAAGTATTTGAAGCTAAAAATAACAGCAATTATATACTGTATTTTTAAATTTTGTATCAAGTTAAAATTAAATAATTATTTTTTTAAATACAAATAGAAATTTGATCATTTGAGACTGGAGTAAACCAGGTCTTTAAATCTGTCCCACATTACTTATTCAAGTTTATTTTGATGGTAAGAAAGACCAGTGAAAATTGAACCTTCAATAATTTGTGAGATATTCATATATAAACATCACCTCAAATTTCAATGTGCAACAAAATGGCCTGAAATGAATATCTATGTATCTTATATTTAATACATGAAGCTAAAAGTAACCACGATATATGTTCAGACTTTGTACGACAACATTTCATGCAAACCAGACCTGAGATGCAGTCACCCACTGATATAACCTTGTTGTCCTTTACATCTCCAACTCTTGTTCAAGCCCTGCACAGAGTGCAGCCCGGCCTCCACAGCAATAATATCACTAGGTTTGTATCACCAAACTCAACAAAGCTATGCAGCATTAACGGGAAGCATTCATTGCATAAATAAAGGATCATTTGTAATTAACAAGAACACAAAACACTCACGCTCCATAAAATAGGGTCCCGGCTCCAGTCTCCACACAATCTGTCCTCTCTGGGTGCCGTTCACACCGCGGTTCTTGGATTCCCACACATTGGCCACACAGGTCTCATCTGTGAAACATTTATATGCAAATATACATAAATGTGTTTAAGTAAATATACATTTCTAAATGTGTTCTTTACCTCTGCACAGATGCTTACAGACATAGAAGGAACAGTTATTGATACAAGAAGAACACAAAACTACGTTTTTAAACAGTGAAATTACAATTCACACAACTACGCTTAATTTTCTATTTGTTTGATTGTTATATTATTTCAATATCTTACATTTTATGTATTTACCTTCTTATTCTCTGAATTTGTCAAATGTAAGTACATAAAGATCTTTTGTAGTAACATGTTTCCATATCATTGGTTTATTTTAAGTGTTTTTCTTCTTCATTGTCTGTCTGGTGTAACATTGTTGTTAATGCACAATTTGCACAGTTAAGCAGCAGATTCATTATCGAAGAATGTCATAAACGGTTTAAAGTGCCTTTATTATTAGTTTTTGACCGTCTTCACTGAACGGTTCTCAAATTTAACTTAATATCTGAGTGTCTCTCAGCTTTAAACCAGTTGGCCCATTTTGACTAAGAAATTGGTTGCCCTGAACATCCATAACAGCCATTTATTTACAGGCAGCGTCTACTAGTCCAAATCTGATGATCCCCAGTTAAGTTCTGAATTGGCCTTTTCTCCTATTTTTAAGCATATTAAAGGACAAAAATGACAGATTTGTATCAGCAGTGTCATCCTAACTGAGTTATGATCTGGACACAGTTTTACTTATTTTACTATGCTCCTCTCTGCCCTAAGTGCTCTATAATAATAATTAAAAGAGCTAAATAATCAGGGAAAATCTTGATGTTGGTTTGAATGGGACATATAAATGTCACCACATGCAGTTGGATCATCGCGTAGGAGCCAGAAGGCAAAAGGAGGATGAGCCATAAGGTAAATCTTTGTTTTTTCTTCCTTTTTTAAGTTTGTAGGTGTTGTTGTTGCTTTGCTCACTAATTTTAGGTTTTTCCTAAAAAGCCTTGAAGAATGATTGGTCTGCCTGTAGTTTGGGCAGTAAGTCTGTGTCACTGCGCTCGTGTATTTTCCTTAGTTAAAATTTAATCAGCCAATTTTACTATCTTACATTTCTGACAAACACAAAAAACATATGATATTGATCTCTGATCTTCATTATATATAAATCCTATAGATTTCCTCCCTGATCAGGTCTGAGATGCAGCGCAGCACATCTTACCAGCCACTTTAACCAGATTACAAGTTTGGTCTTACTGGTTAAGAACAGATTACCAAGCTACGATACAAAACATTCAAACAGATTCAACAGGCATCACCTCCACTGTATGTAACTGTAGGTTGTGGTCCTGAGTGTGATTACTGTGTTAGACTCTGCACAGATGAACCACAGCACGAGTAAAACGAGCCAGAGTTAAATTTAAAAAACACCAAAGGTTTGGAAACATCCTGAGAATCTTTGATCATTAAAAACCACAACAGTTATCTGCTGTATCATTTAAGAAAGCAAACTATCTACATATTCACAAAAATACAAAAAGAATTGTTAATAATTAGTAAAGTAAAAGTATAAAAGTGTAATAAGTATAAAAAGCAATAATAATAATAATAATGTGCTAAAGTCATTAAAAGCTGTTGTAATTCTTCCCAACAGCAACTGATTGAACATTAAGAAGCTTTTGTCTATTAAATCTTTCAAAAGTAATCCATGAAATCAATCTGGCATGTTGTCACAGTTACCAGCTACCTGTGTCATGCCAGAGACACGCCCACCATCTTCTTCTGTACCTGCGGGCCTATGAGGCTAGCTTGAATTGATGCTAAGCTAACTTCAGCTTTGTTCTGCTAGTTCACGAGTAACAAATAAGAGATATATGCAGAGTAACTGGTGATAAAGTAGTAACTAAATTTGTTTTCCAGTTTCTCACCAATGTGGTATAAGCCGATCCAGTCGGTTGCATCAACTTCCTCCTTTATGTCCCAGGAGATCACCAGGTGGCTGTGACCCAGAGTCACCTGGTACGTAGAAGCTGTGAGCGACGACCGACTTTCTGAAGTCACCAGGTCTGTGTCGCTATTGGCCCGCTGGAGCAGTCCTGCTGTTTCTGTCTGATTCCCTGATGACATCGTAGAGGAGGCCGAGGTCGAGGCTCCGATTGGTTCCTGCGCTGACAAGCTGCAGACGTTGTCAGGCCCAATGGTGTAGGGTCGGGTATGTGGAGTGCGTCGACGCACCGCCAGCAGGTGTTCCCTGGCACTGCCGCTAGGTGATGATGAGGATGATGAAGAGGCAGTGGCAGCTGTTGCCATGGTAACAGTAGAGAGAGGTGAAGGGAGGGGATGAGAAGTTAGGGGGTTGGGTGATTAGCTAGTGGTGCTGGTAGTGGTGAGTGTGGGGACGTAAAGGTGAAGATGGTGATGATAATGGTGGGGGGGGTGACTATGGACGGGGGGGGGGGGGAGGACAGCAGATGCAACAGAAATGGACTGAAAAAAGAAAACAAATAAGGAAGTGGAAACGATGAAATCAGAGTATGAACAGCAGGAAACAAGACCAGCGACCTTCAGCTCAAACAAACGCAAAGGTAACAGGAGGAAAGGGAAGAAGAGGTGGAGGCGACTCTTCATCAGAACTGAATATTTGGAGCAGTGCAGCTGTGGTATAAAACGAAGGGAACTGCTTGGATCATATTTCCACTGAAAGAAACCTTCTGCCCCGGGGCAACATTCAGGACAAGGCACTTGAGAGTTCGCAGTTTCCACAAGCGATCATTGAAAAGAACGTGAAGTGTTGGTGGCTGAAGCTTCTGTAAGCAGTCATTTATATCCTGTCATGTGACACCAGTCCATTTTCACACACACAGTACAGCAGCCTCTTGCTTAAGAATTAGTTTGCTTGAAAGTTTGAAAGGTCGAAAGTCATCCAGCCACACATTATAAAAAGAGAAGCATGGAGGTGGGACAGGGGCGAAAAAGATGCAGAAGGAAGGATAAAGATGAAGCCAAGATGAAGCCACTTGTATGTCCAGGTGGGAGGAAGTGATGACAGGGGTGGTCCTACAATCCACGAGGACTGTCCGGGATGAAAGGAGGCTGGAAACCTGAAGGAGAGAAAAAGAAGCAGCTGATTAAACAGGAAGAAAACAGGAATGAATTATCTTTCGTGTGCTTAACAGTGGGTGATGTCACCTGAGAGTCAGTTTAAAATAATTTAAACGTTACTAGAGCCACTTGCAACACATGCAGAGCTTTGATAACAACAAACATGCAGCAATTAGCACAAATGTCTAAGGGTGCTTAGCGATTATTTCACCATAAACTGGCTGGGACCAGTTGCTCCCTGCAAGATTTCAGACAGAGGAGTTAAAGGAATTATAAGAAGAGTTGTTCAAGAGCCAACGAACACTTGTGGAGAGCTGCAGAAAGAGCTGGAATCAGCAGGTACATGTTTACAAGAAAACTATAATTAATTAGGGGTGGGAGAAAATGGATACTGTGTAGCATGGTGATATTTTGTTTGCTAATAATGTATCAATACAGGGACAGCAGAAATCGATATTTTGTTACAAAAAAGGTTTTTGTGCTCTGACTTCAGAGCATGTTGATCCTTTTTCTGAGCAAGAATCCTGACATTCCTTCACTGTCCAAATGTGTTTAACTTGTTTTTGGCAGCAATAAACATGACAGTTTACTTATTTTAATTTAAGACATGTTTTATTTTAATTAAGTTTAAAACTTTTTTATTTAATGTAAAATTATATTTTGTTTTAATTTACTTTCAAATTCTTCAGTTGCTGAAGGGGCTGCATAGTTTTCATAAACTGCATAGTTCAGAATAGCTATAATTGTACCAGATGGTTGATTCAGTTAAGTTGGACTAGACTGTAATACAAACCGTTCAGTTTGTCAACAATCAAACTGAAATGAGAGAAAGACTGAGTGTGAGACTTTGATATTAGAGAAAATGATGATTGATAAAGTTTACCTTTATGTACAGAATCTGAATATCGCAAAATATTTTTAAAAATTGCAATAATATCGTATCGTGGGATGTACGGTGATTCCCACCTCTATAATTAATGCACTGTTACAAATAACTTTATGGACATCTGTTGTTTGATTTCTTTGGATGTGATTGGACGAGTTATTACTGACATGTGGTGAGAGTTTAATTTCAATAGTACCTTTGAGAAATACATTTACTTAAATATTCAGTACTTATTATTATCTACATGATACATTAATGGGAAGAAAAGCCAAAAATCATCCCGACACTGGCAAAGGCATCAACTACAGGCCACCACTACAGCATCATCTGCCCCTAAATTAAGGAAAATGATCAATTATATATGAAGCAGCTGGAAGTGCTTTCAGCCTGCAGGTAAAATAAGTATTGTGTTGTGGTGGTGCAATTTTCTGGCAGCAGGGACATCACTACGGAGCCCTGCAGGGGACATGGGAGAAAGAAATTAAGACGGACTTTTGCGAGATCATCTCGCAAAAGTTTTAGCCGCATTCTTCGGAGGCCGCCAGCTCGAAGCCGACCGGGAGGTCGAGGCACGATGTGCCGGGAAAGCGGTGTTCCTCCCGGCTGTAGTAGGTCTCGACCTCCCGTTAGCTTCGAGCTAGTGGATGTCATATCTCCGAAAATGTCGGCGCACTTTTGCAAATATGTGATGTCTTGTAAACCGAGCAGGTATCTGATGTTTACACAACTACATTCACGCCTCAAAATATCTTAAAAGTGTATTTTGTGACCCAGAAAGAGGAATATTACAACTAAGTAGCTGCCGCCATTGTTGGAATTCAACTTTTGCGAGTTCCCGAGTTAGTCCGTCTTAATTTTTTTTCTCCCATGTCCCCTGCGGGGTTCCGTACATCACAATTAAATTATTAACTCTAAATGATTAAAAACTGTGTTTAACTTGAAGAGTTTCTGGTTAACCCAAAGTTAATAACTAATTTTTTATAAATCTGGAGCAAGTGTGCAGAAAAAGAACGGAGCTCTTCAACAGCACCACTCACAGGGACGCTACATAAATAGCTGCAGCATGATTAGAGAACAATAGAGGGGTCCTGCCAAAGGGAACAGCTTCCTGTTCCCAGCACACCCACCACATTCCTCCATGCCACTTTGTGTCTGTTTGTTTTTCACAGCTCAAGCTTAGAAGCACAACAAAGTGACTGAGTGTGACAGACTTGGTGGCACTCCAATTATTTAATGAACTGTCTGCACATGATTGAGACAACACGATCAATCTGAGACCAAAGATGTCAGGACAAACTAGAAATGCAGACAACAAACGCTTTTATCTGAAGCTGTGCACTGATTGCTTTGCTTTTTTAAGTCATATAGCAGCTGCAACACTGTATCCAGGACACAATGGCAACTTAACGTACCCTTCCAATAATTGAAATGGATGCAAATAAAGTGTAGAAAGATGCATTCTGGACAGATACGTACATGTTTACATTGACACTGAAATGCATTTGAAATAATTCCAATGTAACTCATATTGTACACAAACAGACCAGATTTGTAGTTCAGATTCTGTAAACTTACCTAAACAACAATATTGTCCAGCCATAAATATTGCCGGTGTAAATGTGGCTCCTGTGCATTTCGATGCTGAATATCCCCAAAGATGGGAGCATGAAATTGTCCAAAATGTCCTGATATGTTGAAGGATTAAAACTTTTAACTAGAGCCCAACACCTGAAAAACAGCCCCACACCATAACCCCCCCTCCACCAAACTTTACACTTGGCACAGTGGGGTCAGACCAGTACGTTTCTCCTCCATCAGACTGCCAGATGGGAAAAGTGTGATCCGTCACTCCACTGCTGTAGAGTATAGTGGCGGCATGTTTACATCACTGCATCCAACGCTTGCATTGCACTTGATGATGTAATGCTTGGATGCAGCTGCTTGGTCATGAGGCTCTCGACACACTGTTATTGAGCTAAAGCTCCAGAGCTCTGTAGCATGCATGTCACTCGCATTTGCCACTAAAACAGACCTGGAGTAAAACATATTCAGCCCAAGCAGCCATAGTTCTCTCTGAATATGCTCTCATCCTTCAGTGTGGAGTCTGTCTACTCACAAGTGCCAGGAAACAAAGAGGCAGAGCTGCCACAGAGATGCTGAGCATCCACCAGCATCCGGAACAGAAGCGCTTGTTACTGTAATCAAAATCCTTTACTTGGAAAAAGCAGGAGGGAGTTCTTAATTAAACCAGCTTTTCAAAAACTTAAATATGAAGAAAAGTTGCTTTGAAGCTCCTCCCATCCATGCAGTTCATGTTACACAGTGAAAAATCTACAGACGTTAAAGTAAACCATACGTACGCAGATGAACTATTAACTTAGTGTGACATAATCGTCATAGTGACACCTGCAGTAACCAGGTCTGCTTGACCATCTATATTTCAAGGCTTTAGTAACATTGTTTTGTGGAGTTATAGAAATATAAATATATAAAAATTACATTTATTAAGTTGTGTTAACGTTTTAAAATATAAAAATTAAATCCACACCCTCCCAACATGCCCGTAAAAATATACACGGGAGAGTAAAACGACACTGACCTGCTGCTGTTAGCAGGACAAGAAATTATTAACATTTAAACCTCATGTTGCATCAAAGCGTATTTACTTTCGTGTTGCCACCACAGTAAAGGCTTACAGCCACACATACTCATTCAAAAACACACAGACGCACACACACACACAAAGCATATACCCGTGAACATACACCCACTTTATCTCATCCAGGAGCCACAACACTCAGAACTGCTTCTGGCTCCTCAGTATTTAAGAAGAGTGAAGGCTATTTTTAGTTTATGCTTTAGTTTAAATGTAAACCTTATTTTATTTGACATTAATGTGTTTGTGAATATTTATCTTTGCATTTATGGAAATGATTTCTACAAAAAAAATCTAATTTTTAATCAAAGGAAGAGTTTTTGCTTTTTTGGCAGATGTTGTATCCTGTTAAACTGTTACAACGTTTGAATTCTAAACTGGAACCAATAAGCAGTTATATTTTAAAAGGCTTTTTTCCTTTTGAATATTCACTGTTACTTAGGAAGTATTTCTTATGTGATTACTTGACAGAGTAATAAACAGAAAAGTCGCTAAAATTATCAACAGCTGCAACATAACAAGATTTGAACTGCAGCCGATTTGATTGGCTGGATGTTGATGTGACTGGAAATAAAAACAGTTTTAATATTACCCACAGACTGGAATCAGCCGTTCACTGATGTTTGTGTTTAAAATCAAAAAAGCAAATCAGAAAAGACAGTTAGGAATTGACTTCAAGTAAAAACAGGGCAGGATGTCCTGCAAAGGAAGTGGTATCAAGTATCAAGTGAAGAGCCCAGCTGTCTGAGTAGGCTCAGCACAGACTCAGCAGTGCTGCCAGTTTGCTAGTGAAGAAGTCGCACATTCAACCAAGGAAAGAAAAACAAGTTGCCTCAACCTACAAACAGAACCTTGGTTTATACCACAGTTTACAGATTACACAGTCAGGCTCAGATCCTGAGTGGACGTGGTGAACAAATCAGAACTGCACATTCAGCCAACCTCACAATAAGCCCTGATCCTGCTGAGTTTGTAAATGTGTACACAAAGTCAATTTCATTTTAATGACAGAGTCAAGAAAGCAAATCATTACATAAAAGTTATAAACTGCTCTGCACGTCACTGAGTGACCTCAGTAATGGTGAAGCACACCTGTCGACAGATTCAATTTCATCTCTTTCAACTTCTCCAAAACCACAACAAGACCAAACAGCTGAGTCAGGGACGAGCTAAACATGCACAAGGCTAAAACAAACTACAAGACCACCAGCAAAACATTTGGTGAGGTGGTGATAACTGGTTTTTTAGGATTATTAGAAAATGTTAGAAATATAAAATGACCATCGATCTCCAGACCATCATTGGGTCATGAGAAATGTGCTACTTCAACGCAAAACTACACTGAAGGAGCTTGTTGATGATCTAACGGAAGTTGGGTCTCCAGTCAAGAACACTACTGGTAACACACTTTGCTGTAATGGATTGAAATCTTGCAGCACCTGCGAGGCCCCTGCTCAAGAAGGTACGAGTACAGACCCATTTAAAGTTTGCCAGTTAACCTTTAAACGATTCAGAGGTCTGGGACAAAGTGCTGTGGTCAGATGATGAAATCGGGCGCTTTGGCATCAACTGTGTTTGGAGGCAAAGAAATACTGAGTATGACCCAAAGAACAACATCCCTCCATCAAGCACGGAGGAGGAAACATTGGTAAATGGCCTGCATTTGTATAGCGCTTTTCTAGTCCCTAAGGACCCCAAAGAACTTCACACTACATTAAGTCATTCACACATTGGTGATGGCAGGTACATTGTAGCCACAGCTGCCCTGGGGCACACTGACAGAGGCGAGGCTGCCGGACACTGGTGCCACCGGGCCCTCTGACCACCACCAGTAGGCAAACATGGGGTTAGTATCTTGCCCAAGGATATTTGGAGGCAGCCTGGGATCGAACCACCGACCTTCTGATTAGTGGCTGACCTGCTCTGCCACCTGAGCTACAGCCACCCCAAATTGGCCGTAGCTCAGGTGGCCAATTGTGTTTGGGGCTGTTTTTCTGCTAAGGGGACAGGATGGCTTCACTGTAACTATAACTTCCAAAACAGTGAGAACAGTGAACCGATGGGTCTCCAGCAGGACGATGACAAGAGTCAAAGTGGAAAGATAATATGTGGAGGGGCTAAAGCTTTGAGGTGCTGAGCAGCAGCCCATCAGCCTGAAGGATTTAGAGACAAGTGGACCAACATCTGTCTGCATATGTGAGAACTTCTTGCAGATAATGGTTCTGATGACAGGTTTAACTCATGAACTCTTTGCTGCTGCAGCTTCTCCTCCTGACAGCAATAAGCTGATACTCGAGGCTAAAGCGTGGCTGTGCTGATGCTAATTACAGATTTATTTGTTCCTGCTGCTACAAATGGATCAAAGAATGACTTCATCAGCTCACAATAGCGACCTCGTCAGAGTCAGACTGTTGCCTAAAGAAAATGAGATCATGTAGCGGAAACAAAACCAACCCAGCTGTTGAGGTTCTTCTCATAAACGCATCCTCTGTTGTGCTAAAAGAAGTGTGTTATTACATATAGAGACGCCTTCCGTACCTTTGCTTTGAAAAACAAAAACAAAGCGTCGTTTAGACGCTGAGAGCGGCGCTGAAGGACAGCAGGCCTCCTCACGGCCCTGACACAACAGATCCGTCATCAGCGGAGTCGCGGCGCAGAACCAGGCGCATCCCCGCTGCTCGTAATCCAACAGGGAAGCAGCGCCTCTTCAAACGTTTACGGCTCCCGTTTATAAATCATGCTCCGACCTCGTTCTGTCTGCTGCTCGCTGATGTTTCCGATTTAAAAGATCTAATTTGCCCAGACCGCTTCAAACCCCATCTCCTGGGTTCCTCGCCTCCCTGCTCTTCATCCTTAGTTGGTACCTACGCTAATTACGCTGCGTGATCTAAAAACAAACCAACAGTAGTCCGAACATGGAGGCTGCTCCTGTGAAAAGTCCAGCTCAGGAACTTTTGTTTGGAACCAAACCAGTTCTTCCTGTGGGAACCAAGCAGCCCGTTCAGCGTCGAAACCAGTGATTTGACGGACACCTCCCACCTCCACCCCCTCCTTACGCCGAACGTGCCAAACATGAGGGTCGGGGACCTTCAGGGGTCGCTTAGAAGTATTTCAATTACAGGAGGAGAAGTACTGTGTTAATCACAGGATGCTGTTTATATTTTTTAAATGAAAAGTTGAGAATGTGAATGGCATTGATACGAGGGGGGGGGGCAAGGTCTGAATTAATAAAGAATAACTGCTTGAAGAAGGAAAATATTCTAACAAATGCTGAAACAAAAGCAAAAACATTCAGCGTAGCATCGCTGTAGCTTGTAACCATGTAACAGGTAAATGTGTGCCGTCAGCAGTGTAGCGACAGCAGCCAATCAGGATGACACTGTCACATTTCAAAAGCTGTTTTTTTAAAAGAAAAAAAAGCATAAAGATGTCTTTTGCTAAGCTATGTTGCTGTATAGCTGCAGCAGGGGTGTCACACTCAAGTCAAGTCAAGTCAAGTCAAGTCAAGTCAAGTTTATTTATAAAGCACATTTAAAAACCAACCAAGGCTGACCAAAGTGCTGTACAATAAAATACAAATATAAAATACAATAAAACACAAGTACATAAAACACCTCACTGATAAAACAATAAGTTAATACAGTAAGTTAAACCTTGCTAAAAGCCAATGAGAAGAGGTGAGTTTTAAGAGCAGTTTTAAAAGTTCCTAGGCTTGTGGAGAATCTGATGTGAGGAGGTAAACTGTTCCACAGTCTGGGTGCAGCCACAGCAAAAGCCCTCTCTCCCCTAGTCTTTAATCTGTACCTGGGAACATCTAAAAGCATCAGGTCTGCTGACCTCAAAGATCTCCTGGGGCGGTAAATGCTAAGAAGCTCTGCCAGGTAAGGAGGTGCAGTACCGTTAAGAACCTTAAAAACCAGCAGTAAAATTTTAAAATCAATCCTAAAAGCAACTGGGAGCCAGTGGAGAGAGCAGAGGACCGGAGTGATGTGGTCTCTCTTTTTGGAACCGGTCAGCATGTGAGCAGCAGCGTTCTGCACCAGTTGGAGGCGATGCAGACAGGAACGATCTAAACCAGCATAAAGGGAGTTACAGTAGTCCAGCCGTGATGTAATAAAAGCATGGACCACCCTTTCTAGATCGTTCCTGCACAGGTAGGACTTCACTTTAGCTAAAATCCGTAGATGATAAAAAGATCCCTTGACTACGGAGCTGATTTGTTTATCAAATTTAAAAGCACTGTCAAAAGTAACACCGAGGCTCTTAATGGAGGAAGTACATTTGGAAGTTAGGGGTCCCATAAAATCAAAGGAAAGGTTGGGGTCTTTAGGAAGCCCAAACACAATGACTTCAGTTTTACTTTCATTTAGATGTAGGAAGTTAAGAGCCATCCAAGTCTTAATGTCAGACAGAGGAGAGGGTGCTAATGAGTCCTGTCGTGACTGACGGGCCAAAACACCAACAGAGCATTCTGGGAATTGTAGTATTAGCAGTACATGCACTGTATAAACCAGCAGGCCAGCTGTAATAGTAATTTTGTATGGCTTCACGGGCCAAATGTAATTAGAGCTGTGACACCTATGAGCTACAGCTAACTGCCACATCTAAGATATCTGCATAGCAACATATACAACACTGAAAGTGAAGTTGCTGAGGTTAATAATTTTCCTTCTTCCAGTTACTACTGAAGCCATGCATTGTTGGCTTTGGGACCTCAGCTACATGTTTCTCCCAAGCTGGAAAACACCACAGTAAAGTGTTTCCATTCACGACCAGTTTATACGTATTACCTAGTAAGGACATTTGTGTTTGATCAATTTGTTGTAACAGTGGTTCTTATTAAGAATGATAACAATAAGTCAATAAATGCAATAAACTGATGAGTCTGAAAGCCTTTTTTTTTGTTTTTTTGGGGTTTTTTATTTGTGTCCACCTTTAAATAGTGTGACATTTGTAAAGAAATATGTGGGTTGTGCCCATGAAAATCTTCTCTGCCAGTGCCAAACACCTTTCTGCTATTATCTTCTGTTACCTCCAGTCTGCAGTCCTGACCTGTACCCCCCTGAATACTTGCAGGATCAGCTGAGGCGTTCTGTTTCTGCCAGAGTGACCAACATGAGCACATCGGTCGCAACAAATCCTGGTTGATGGCACTTCACAGCAATTTGTGACCAAGCTGGTGACCAGCATGGGGAGGAAGTGTCAGGCTATTGTGGGGTTCTTCCACATTCCTCCTTCTCTCTCCTAATGCTGGGCTCACACAGTGTGATTTTTGGCTCATTTTGAGACGATTTTTCGACTGTTTTGGTGATCGGCCCGAGTTTCGCCTTCATCGTGCGTCGTGTAGAAGCGATAAACACCTGACGACCAGCTCCCGATCATCAGTCGTTTGGTCGTAAGAAAATCAAACCTGTTTGAAATCCTGTCGGCCGTCGTGAGGGCGTCGCCGCAGCCTCTCACACTGCGCATGCACAAACACAGAAATGGAAGTGAAACGACGGAGCAGCGGTGCAGCTGTGATCTGGACACAAGCGATGGAGGCACAACTTGTAGGACTTTGGCTCATCTGAGCCTTTTTGATGTGGCCTCACAAAATGATCACGACCACAACAACCGTGAAAATAGTTGGATGGACTTTGCTGCTCAATCACAGCTGATCATGTTTTTATTAGCAATTTAGCAAAGTTGATGGTGTGTGTCTGTGTGAGTGAAAGACAGAGAGATTTTCTGTTATAACCTTCATGTTACGGACGCACAGTTTGAGCACTCAGGTCGCATCAGAGCATCGTATAGTGTGAGACCTGCATCGTGACCTACGAACTTCTGACCCCCGCGCATTATTGTAGGGTCTACCTTAGAATATAAAGCACCGTGAGGCGACTGTTGTTGTGATTGGTTCTGTATAAATAAAATAGAATTGAATTGCAAGTGAGGCACAGATTATTACATTAATAAACTGTTAAAATATCAGTGTTTTATTTCTTTAAACTTTAATATGCAAATACCCAAATGACTGGTTAGTTATACGTTTTTGGTATTTTGGGGTTTTATTTACCTCAAAAAATGCTAAAACATACAAAGTGAACTAACAGTGGGCCCTTAGTTATAGTCAAAGGAACATAACTAAGCAACTTAATGTAAGTGCTCAAAAAATACACAAAAGTTGCAGTACAGATTAAAAGTTTGCAATTTTACTATATTTTACATTCAGTGCCACCATCTTGTAATGATACATTTTTACCAAAGATGCTTTCTAGCATTACTAATAGTTTTCATCACACTTATTTGTGTTCAAAGTATCTTTTCTCGTAAGTTTGATTCTAATTTCTCGCTTGATGCTGTAAAATTGGGCTGCAGCGCTTTCACTGCAGCTGCAGCAGTCACGCAGAAACTTGAATGCAGTATCGTACTGTAACAATGCAAGTCGAGCAGGCACGTTTTTGTAAATTTATGTATTAAAGATAAATATATAAAAGATTTATTTTTTTTTAAATACAAAATTGTAAAAAAGAAAATAAAGAAAAAAGATGCAGAGCGATTTTATTTTATTTTTTAATTTTTTACATTTTGGTGTTCTAAACCAATTCAAAATCTTCAAGGAAATCTTTGAGTAAAGTCATTCTAATAAATTTGGAGATTTTTTAGTCACTAAATTCAATATATTTAATGCTGAGTTTGCTCAAACTAGGGACAGTGCAGCACATGTTCCCTAACCATTTTAGAGGAACTGCCATTGCTTTTATCACCTCGTATATTTTAGGATTACAGTGAAGACTGAATCTCAAACCAAGTTCTTCACACAGTAACACATCACAAATATGATTCATGAAATGTGATATTTCCCAAAAACCTTTGGAAAACTCCCTTTTCATTCAAATCTTCTATTAATAATAACACATCTATAGTCCATACTGGTCTGTTATGTGAACGTCTGTTTATGAATCTCAGTAGAGAAGAGCCTGTTGATCAAACTGACTGCTTGTTATTAAGAAAAGATTTAAACAGTTTTAGCTTTAAAGCAACATTCATGACACCAAAATCAATCACATTTCCCTCTTTATAAATGTGTGTGTCTGTACATACATGTGTATATATTATTTTTAACGAGGTCCAAGTTGTGTGCGTGGGAGTTCGAAGCAGCCACTCCACCTAATGTCACTACTGTGCAGGATCCAAAACTACAACGTTTTTTTTTAAGTTTTTTTTTATCATTAGTACTATTAACATACAAAGAAAATGCACCATATATTACACATTCAGAGAATAAACATTCCTTACATATTAGCAACTTTCATACATAGGAAAAAGAAAATATAAAGATGGGGTCACATAATTTAACAGATTATTAACTCATTAAATCAAAATCTTCCACAAAGGAAACAAAACAAGCAGCCCTTTTCTTTTTAACTAAGGTCAGAGATTTAACCAACAGGTTTAAGTCGTTTTTCCACTAAGCTAGTGTTGGTTTGGTCTTAAAAAAACGACATTTATGTATAAATTGCTTGCACAAGATTAATAATACATTAACACCATAATTAGCCTTCTTTTCTTTCAAAAACACTCCAAACATTATCATATTTAAGGTAAATGGGGTAATTTGAATTCCACTGGAATAAAGCCAGGTATGAAAATCCAACCAAAATATTTGTATAAAATTGCACAAAAAGAATAGATGGTCCAAATCCTCCTCTTCTGTTTCACACAATACACAATTACCAGTTTCTATTTTGAATCTATCACCAAGGAGTCTATTTGTCGGGTAAATTTTATTCAAAATTTTAAATTGGACTTCTTTCCCTTTAGGAGGGATAGGGAAGGTGATTTAATCAGTTCTTATTTTTTCAATTTCTTCCCTTAGGAAATCTTTTAATATGTAATTACGTCTAAGTAAATTTGGAAAATAAAGACACCTTATTGAAGATCTTAGAAACTTATTATTGCATTTAACATCACAAAATCGAATACCATCTATTCCAAAAGTACAACATGACAGCTCACACAAACGGAAATGTTTCGTTTTCTAGGGAGGGAGTGCAGCCACATCAGGGAACACACATACTGACAAATCATCTGACCACAAAGAAACAAAAACAGTTAGTTTTACGGTTATTTTAGATTAATAATACTGAACATTTGTGCTTTGTATTTTAAGCATAACTGCAATTCAGAAACAAAAGGAAAGAAACATAATTTAAAATGAATTATTTAACTATCCTCCCCATGACAAAACGGCACTTGGTATGGCCCAATCAGCACTTCCTGTGCTGTTATTTTGAGAGCGCTAACCCGGATGTTTTTGAAGGATCACGTAGTTGCCGTTTCACGTTAGTTTCTTTTAATGTTGACTTTTGCTACAGTCTGAGTTTAGAGTGCTAGCAGACGTCACGTATTGCATGTACAGTGTCGTACACGTGATTTATGTGTCCGTAAACTATATGACAGCTCGTTTGAAGTGGCGGGAAACATGTCTGGCTTCAGTAATGAGCTCATAGATTACCTCGAGGGTAGAATAACGTTTGAAGAGTTCGACAGAAGGAGAGACGAGCGGAAAGCCAAGGTAAGTTATGTTGTTAGTTCAGTAACTGTGAGCTATCTAGGTAACTAGCTGAGGCAGTATCACTCCTCAACATCACTTGGACTTGTGCTCCACTTGTGTGGACGGTCGTTTCATTGACATACAATTACAAACTTCCTTTATTCTGACCTCTCTAAGTCAGGGGAGGTAGCTGAAGATGTGGAAGACGCTGAGCTCCCTTCGACGTCCGGACTCATCTCAACGAAGATCGGTAATCTCTCTCTGTCAGTGGCTCTGGAAATGTAAATAATGGACCCTTCTTTCGATAGATAGCGACACTGAATCCCATGAGCGAGTGTATTGTAATTGTCATGGTTTTAGGAATATAACAAAGTTTTAAAAATCACTGGAACATCAAAACTGGATGAACATATTCACCAAATGTAAATACCAAGCTGCCATCATCTTTCCTCTAATGGAAAAACTAATAGATTTTAGTTCTGGACTATTTAGCCTTTATCGTGCTTCTTGAACAGGTCAGAATTTCTCTTGTGATTTTCCTACTTTGACAAGTTAAAATGTCTGAAACTGCCTTTTATTTGATATCAACATCAATAAAAATGACAGATAATAACTACTGTTCTTAAGGGTCCACAAAGTAGTGAGTGTTGCTCATAAAGCGATTGTTTTGGTCGGAGACTGGTTATAAAAACTGGGTCAGCTTACTTTGATTCCCATCCTGGATTGCATGCAAAGTATGGTAATGTTACTCAAGCCAGCTTTCCTATCTTCTCAGAGGATGGAGTTAGCCCAGGAGTCCAGCTGGCCTTTGCCTCCATGCTAGGAGAAACTGCTGAACCACAATCTTCAGAGGATGAGGAGGAGGAAGAGCAGGACAGCCTGAGCTATGTTGATGATGCACATGATAAGGATTACATTGCAGACAAAGAAGAGTTGCAGGCAGAGGAGATCGGGAAGAGGCCACGACAAGTGGGGAGACAACAGGGAAAGAAGAGTAAAGCTAAAGAGATGGCAGAAGATGTGACTGTAGGAGATGTGTTTGCACTGGAGATGGAGCTGAATCGAGAAAACAAGAAGATGATGAAGGTGAGAAGGGAGGACGGTCGTGCCTGGGTGAGTTTTTCAGTTCTTAGTTAATATATAACTATGTGAACAGGGGCGTCGTCATGGCAGCAAGCTGCCCCGGGCTCTGAGAGGCTTGATGGGAGAAGCCAACATTCGCTATGCAAGAGGAGAGAAAGAGGACGCCATCCTGATGTGTATGGAGATCATAAGACAGGGTACGGAGTGGGTTATATAATTATATATATATAATCACTCGCTGTTTGTGTTGACACTGACTTTGGTTCGTCTGTGTGCCAGTTAGTGTTCAAACACTATGAAAAGTTAAAATCTCTCCTCCCTTTGTCCCGCAGCTCCTCTGGCGTATGAGCCTTTCTCCACGTTGGCTATGATCTATGAGGATGAAGAGGACATGAGCAAAGCGCTGCAGTTTGGCCTGATCGCTGCCCACCTCAACCCCTCGGACTGTGAGGAGTGGATCAGACTGGCTGAAATGTCTCTGGAGCAGGACAACATCCAGCAAGCCATCATCTGCTACAGCAAAGGTCAGTGTGACATGGAGAGACACACATCACTTCCCACTGGAAATTCACTCTGTTTATTGTCTGTTGGTGGAACTGTTGAACAACACAGTCCCTGCCTGTTGTGTTAAAGTGGATGTTCATTACTGCAGGGCCAGTACTGCAATCCCATGGTCCTTGTGATATGTACTACTACAGCTATATTTATGCTGCAGTAATAAGCCCTGTAATTTCCTCAGTCGGTAGTTAGGCTGATTGCTGCAGCACAAACTCTCAGACTGGGTTTACTTAGCTTAAGGCTGCAGTTGGAAGAGCCATGCAAAGTAATAAATCACCTGAGGGGGTGAGAAATGAACTAATAAAAGTAACACACATCAAGTGTGTTTGTCTCTACAGTTTCTGATCGAACAGCACAAGAACTAGGGCTGCCACAAACGATTATTTTGATAGTCGACTAGTCACCAATTATTTTTGCGATTAGTCGACTAATCAGATCATCATCCATTGGACGTAAAACGTACAGCTTATTGCACCAGCCGCATCTGCTCTTATATAACTATCATTAGCTTACAGCTTTAAGTGTTTAAGGTATGTGCTAACTAAAAATAAAGACAAGATGATAGTTTATTAAATTTTAATGAAATTTGCAGATTGTTTCGGTGAAGTTTAATAAACTCCTTGCTATCTAAAATATAACAGGACACCGGAGTAAATTCTCGAGCATCTCACACTTCTGATAATCAGCTGTCTGCTTGACGTTTATTCAGCTGTGTAAAAACTATAACTTTAATCTCAGCCAAACCGATTTACTCAGGAACAAATAAAATACTGAAAAAAGCCAAACAATAACATTTTTAAGTTATCTAAGTGACTTATATATCATGTTTAACCTGAGTAGCAAAAGACGGCGGTGGGTTTGAAAACGATTTGCCGGAGTCCGGTGTTCTCACGGCTCTAGTTAGCCTAGCCCCCGGCTAGCTATCGAGCTAGTGGGTAACAGACGTCTCCGAAAACGTCGGAGCGCTTTTGAAAATATGTGGTGTCTTGATAAACTGAGCAGATATTTGAGGTTTACACAGCTACATTCTCGCCTGAAAATATGTTAAACGTTTATTTTGTGACCCAGAAAGAATAATAAGAGTAATATTAAAACTAACTAGCTGCCGCCATTGTTGGAAACTGAGCTGGGCTGCGCTATGAATTCTGGGACACAGCTTCTTCTTCTTCTTCGGGGTTTAACGGCAGCTGGCATCCTTGTACATGCAGTGCTGCCATCTTCTGTTTCAGTCCGTTATTACACTCTTAAATCCTACTACTTATTCCTGCGTCTTTTGTGATCTTACAAAGCTTCAAACGACGCGTCGACTATTAAATCAGTCGTCGACGATTTTGATAGTCAGGGATTGTGTGGGGTCTTAAATATGGGAACAGGTGTTCCTCTGGATGAGTCCTGCGTACCACTTGAGCTGTCAAATTCATCCAGAGACGAGCTGTTTTAGTGCAGACAAGTCCAACGTGTAAATCTGAAACGTGTCTGTGAACTTTGTACCACAGAAAACAGTCACGTCCTGACAAATCTGCAGTTTAAAAATGGCCGCTACTGCGCCTTCTATTGTTGGTGTTTCTCATACCGTTGAATTGTAGAATATGAGCCACCACTGCGAAACAAACAGGGAAGCGCTGGTTATTATTTATATACTTCTCTAGGTTCAAGCCTTGCTCCATTTCCACAGCTATCAAGTACGATCCCACCAACGTGCGCTTTCTGTGGGAGCGCTGCAGCCTGCAGATGCGCCTGGGAGAGCACAAACAGTGCATGGACGGCTACCGCAGGATCCTGTCACTTCTGCCGCTGGAGGATGGAGAGCACTTCATACAGCTCTCCAAAGACATGGCCAAGTAAGGGACACACACTGACATGGTATGGTGTGTGTTTTGAAATACACATAAACTATGTTCTCGTTTGTCACCTCGTACCATCTGATCCTGGATTATCACCTCGACAGTTCAGTTATCAGTATTTGCTTGTGTGGGTCGTGTTCAGGAGTTACTATGAAAGCAGTGACCTGCCCTCAGCTCTGAGTGTGATTGAGGAAGCTTTGGCACGACACCCCGACCTGGTCAGTGATGACTTTATCAACATGGCAGCTGAGCTTTATATCACCAACCGGCAGTACAACAAGGCCCTGCAGGTGGGTCTCTGTGGAAAAACCTTTATTGCCATTTAGACTGAGAACAAATATGTTTTCGGTTTAAATCAGCGGTCCCCAACCCCCGAGTCGTTTGGTACCGGGCCGCGAGAGTTGAGGCTCAGGTGTGAAATGTATAGTTTTCAGGGTTTTTAATCATTTTTTAGCGTTGTTTTGTTATCATTTTTATCGTTTACTCGGTTTTCCTGGGTCTTTTCACGTGTGTTATGAATAAATCTTCTTTTTTTCAGTACCAGTACTAGTTTTATTTTGTTGTATTTATCCGCGACACCTTAAAGGCCGGTCCATGAAAATATTGTGTGGCATAAACCGGTCCGTGGCACAAAAAAGGTTGGAGACCGCTGATTTAAATGGATAAACATTCTGTGTGTTTGCTCTCCAAGGTCTTGGTGCAGTTTGTAGGCATCGTTTTGGTCAGAAGTGAATCCACTTCAGATGTTATTCCACCAACACAAGAAGAGAAGATTAAAGAGGAGAGCGCTGAAGACCAGGAGAAGCAACATGCAGACGGGACACAGTTACAGAAGGAAGAACAAACTGCAGCAGAGGAGAACGGTGAGTTACAACGACATGAGGCGCTACACAATACATCATTAATAATAATAATGATGGATTGCATTTATATAGCGCTTTTCAAGGCACCCAAAGCGCTTTACAATGCCACTATTCATTCACTCTCACATTCACACACTGGTGGAGGCAGCTACGGTTGTAGCCACAGCTGCCCTGGGGCAGACTGACAGAAGCGAGGCTGCCATATCGCGCCATCGGCCCCTCTGGCCAACAAGTAGGCAACCAACACCAGTAGGCGGTAGGTGAAGTGTCTTGCCCAAGGACACAACGACCAGGACAGAGAGAGCAGGGATCGAACCGATGACCTTTCGGTTACAGATGCGCTTCCCAACCCCCTGAGCCACGGTCGCCTTACAAGATGATTCAAACTCATCGTGGCTTATTCATCATATGAAGAACTCTCATAGCCTTCATGACGTGTTATAGGAAGTGTAGAAAGATGAGGACACTTTCAAAAATGAGCGTTCGTTGTGACTTCTTTTGCGTGAACAGGATGTGTTTAGATGTTGTTGTTTTTCAAAATATTTTCACACTCAAACACTCTGTGATCTCAAAAGACACTTGAACAGATGTTTGCAGCGATCGCTTTATATCAGCAAAATCACCTGTAAATCGTGATCGTGTGTTTAACACTTGCAACATACTCGACAACATTTCTTATATTCAGAATTATTTAATGAGGGGTGGAATCACATCTTCTGTCTGTCCACAGTATTTCACGTCCACGCACAGAAAGACATTAAAACATTTTCTTTACTCAAACTTTTCCTTCCACATATTAAACAAACTTATGCTTTCATTTGATCTTTGATTAAGAATAAAGGTGATTTACTGTTAACACAAATAGATATACTCTGTTTAGCACCATCTATCATTGTAACATAAAAGGCTGGATGCTACGCTTGGCAGTACGGCTGCTCGATTATGGCAAAAATGATAATCATGATTATTTTCACTGAGATCTCGATTATTTGACGATATTTATTTAACAATAACAATGTGTTGAATAATGACTTTAAAAAATAATATAAAATAGTGCAAATACTGATAACAGTGCAAATGTTTGCAATATAAAAATAAATGAAAAATGTAAACATCTGTTTAGTGAACTTTGCAGTGTTGCTCTGTGGTGCAGCTACGACACTGTAGCAAAGTTTACACACTGTGTCTACTTGATCCACGTCTGACTCTGAACCCATAATGTTTCCAACCACTGAAGTTTTTTACCTCTTTTCAACCAACAGCGTCACTCTCCTCTCCAAATAACTTCTGCTGAGCTTTCCGAGCTTCCCTCGGTCCTCTTAATCAGCGGTCCCCAACCCCCGGGCCTCGGACCATTACCAGTCCGTGAGTCGTTTGGTACCGGGCCGCGAGAGTTGAGGCTCAGGTGTGAAATGTATAGTTTTCAGGGTTTTTATCGGTTTTATCGTTTACTCTGTTTTCCTGGGTCTTTTCACGTATGTTATGAATACATCTTCTTTTTTTCGGTACCGGTGCTAGTTTTATTTTGTTGTATTTATCTGCGACACCTTAAAGGCCGGTCCATGAAAATATTGTCGGGCATAAACCGGTCCGTGGCGCAAAAAAGGTTGGAGACCTCTGTTCTTAATTGTTGTGACACGTGTTCGAAATGCAGAGAGGTGCGCTCGATTTGCCACACGGAGCAGCGCCAGAGTAAAGCACGAGGGAGGGGCTAATAATCGGCTCAGTCATGTTTAATGATCGTTGAAAGCCCAGATCGAAATCGAGATTAAAATCCGATTCATTGAGCAGCCCTACCTGGCAGCAATCCTGCTGAGACACGTTGGCATGACTTCAAATAGGATATTCAGTCTTAAAAACCTCTAATTTCAAGGACGAGTGGGACAAACATCCTCCAGTGACGTGAAAGAATCATTGCCCGAGTCTTTGGGGAACTCTTTTTACTGATTGGTCGCTGTGTGCTGTTTCCAGGTGAAATTGTGGATGTACAGGTACCAGACAGCGTCCCAGTGGACCTGAGGACCAAGTTAATTGTGTGCTTCATACACCTGCATGTCTACACACCCACCGAGGTAAACAGGACTTAAAAACATACAGAGCTCAGATTATTAATGAAAGATCATTTAATGTTAGAGTCTTCTTGCTTATAGGGCTTAGTTTCAACACTGATGGAGCAGAGTCCAGAAGAGATCGGTGACTTGTACCTGGATGTCGGTGAAGCGTATCTGGAGGAGGGCAGGTACATGTCTGCTCTGCCTCTGCTCACTGCCCTCGTCGTCTCTGAAAAGTACAACCTGGCTGTTGTTTGGTTGCGGCACGCAGGTAGGTCCAGCAAACAAGGAAATGATGTTAAAGGAAGAGGCGTGTCTGCAAACTTAGACTAAAAAGACATTTCATCTTCCATCCTGAATATTCTGCATGTGTGAAACAACAGAGAAGACCTTAAATGAGGTCTCACGTCAGGTGTGACGTGGAAAAAGAAAACCACTGTTATGTGTTTTTATTACTTTGTCATCTGCAGAGTGTCTGAAGGCTTTGGGCCACATGGAGGCAGCAGCAGAAAGCTACACCAAGGTGGTGGAGATGGCTCCGCAGCACCTGGAGGCCCGGCTCTCGCTTGCCACGCTGCAGCAACAGTTGGGCCGCATGGATTGTGCTCTTAAGGCGCTGGAGTCCATGTATGATAGCAACGTACTAGCACACGATTCTTCAGCCGCACAAAAGGCAGGTTTTTGTTTTTGCTTTTTCCAGTATCACGTCATGTTGCATTATCTCACATTTACAATGTTCCTGAAAAGTCATGGAGGGTTTTTAGAGGTCATGGACGTTTTCTGGTAACACCAAAGGGGGAAAAAGGAGTGCAAACCTCTGTCCTGTCAGGAGACACTGACAGTCACACCTTATAAAGGGGCGTCCCCACTGAAGCTGTAATCAGAGACCAGAGACCACGGAAAGTGAATGTGTTTGGGAACTTCAAGCAACAATGGGTGAGATAGTGTAGTGATGTGAAGTGGGAGGGCGCCACTTTTGGCTTCTCTCAACTTAGACGTGAGCCATTAGGTATGGAGAACACAATAGTGAGTTGGATCGGTATTTGGAGCCTGGCGAGTCTGGTAGTTAGTTACCAACTGTTAGTGGTAATATGATGCAGAGTGAGCAAATGACTTCCTGCCCACATCCCCCTCATTGCTTCATTGTTTAATGCACGACTCCTTAGAGCTCACAGTGTAATCATGCGTGTTTGACCTGCAGCATTTGACCTGCTTTCATAGTTTACTTGGATTCTGGTTAAACACGAGATTTCTGTGCGTTCCAGACTTGAGCTGAGATTAGAGTCAAGAACACGTAGTCTGGTTACCAGCTGGAAAAGGAAAACCATCACCTGCAGCATTGTGGAATGCTGTGCTGTAGGTCAATGCTCTGTGTTTGGCGTTTGTTTGGTAACTGGTTTTGTGTCTCTGTGTTTGTAGGAGTTAAAGCTTTTGCTCCATCGCTCTACGCTCCTGAAGACACAGGGGAAAATGCAGGACTACCTGGACACTGTGATCACTATGATCTCGATGCTCCTCAAGGTAAACCACTTTACGGTTGCTTTTTACCCGTCAGCCGTTCATGACGGGGGATCGTCGTCACCCTGCTGCACGGGCAGCATGAATACGTTTGAATGTGAGAACTCTAAAACGAAGCTACAGTTCAGATTGATACAACAGGAGGCTGAGAGATGGCCACCACAAATATTTTGTTTTTATTCATACTGCTGCTGTAAAGAGTGCTTTTTCCTCTGATAGAGTCAAAGTGCAGTCTAGCCAAGTGTCAGTGAAACCAAAGAGGAAATGATCTTAGAAGTTTTGAAAAACTGCAGAACTGCTTGGATGCTTTGAATTCAGGAGGAACGTTCGGCTGCTTCGACTGGATCAGAGCTAATGTACCTGACACGTAAACTATGTTAACTAGTTAGCATCAGCAGCTGAGTTATTGCATTAATAATTCATAATTCAGTAAACAGGGCGGCACAGTGGTGAGCACTGTTGCTGCACAGCAAGAAGGGCCCGAGTTCACCATCAGGTCGTTCTGTGTTTGCATGTTCTCCCTGAGTTTGCGTGTTCTCCCCGTGTTCGCGTGTTCTCCCCGTGTTCGCGTGTTCTCCCCGTGTTTGCGTGTTCTCCCCGAGTTTGCGTGTTCTCCCCGAGTTTGCGTGTTCTCCCCGTGTTTGCGTGTTCTCCCTGAGTTTGCGTGTTCTCCCCGAGTTTGCGTGTTCTCCCCGTGTTTGCGTGTTCTCCCTGAGTTTGCGTGTTCTCCCCGTGTTCGCGTGTTCTCCCCGTGTTCGCGTGCTCTCCCCGTGTTCGCGTGTTCTCCCCGAGTTTGCGTGTTCTCCCTGTGTTTGCGTGTTCTCCCCGAGTTTGCGTGTTCTCCCCGTGTTCGCGTGTTTCTCCCCGTGTTCGCGTGTTCTCCCCGTGTTCGCGTGTTCTCCCCGTGTTCGCGTGTTCTCCCCGTGTTTGCGTGTTCTCCCCGAGTTTGCGTGTTCTCCCCGAGTTTGCGTGTTCTCCCCGTGTTTGCGTGTTCTCCCCGAGTTTGCGTGTTCTCCCCGTGTTTGCGTGTTCTCCCCGTGTTCGCGTGTTCTCCCCGAGTTTGCGTGTTCTCCCCGAGTTTGCGTGTTCTCCCCGAGTTTGCGTGTTCTCCCCGAGTTCGTGTGTTCTCCCTGTGTTTGCGTGTTCTCCCCGTGTTTGCGTGTTCTCCCCGAGTTTGCGTGTTCTCCCCGTGTTTGCGTGTTCTCCCCGTGTTCGCGTGGGTTCCCTCTGCGTCCTCCAGCTTCCTCTCACAGTCCAAACACATGCAGTTTGTGGGGACAGGTTCATTGATTAGTGTAAATTGCCCACAGGTGTGAATGTGAGTGCGAATGATTGTCTCTGAGCCCTGCGACAGACTGGCGAGCTGTCCAGGATGTGCCCCGCCTCTCGCCCTATGACAGCTGGGATAGGATCAATAAGTAAATATATACTATACCAACAATATTAATGCACTTACCAGGAGAACTGTGAGTGTTTCAGTCTGTCAGTGATATTGACACTTTTCTTGGTGGCTTGTTGTTCTTGATATGTAATTGTGTCTGATCAGGAATATTTGTTGTGACAACATGTTTATGTTTAAATGTTGCCATCCTCATGGCCAGATCCCTCATGACCAGTGTTGGTCAAGTTACTTGAAAAATGTAATCAGTAACTAATTACTGATTACTTCCTCCAAAAAGTAATCCCATTACTTTACTGATTACTTATTTTCAAAAGTAATTAGTTACTTAGTTGCTTTTTAAAAACATGATTTACAACCTGAATAGGTGATAAAGTGATAGATCTTTCAGCCCAATTCTACTTTTTCTGCATAATCATCATACAAAATGTAATCAAATGGAAAAGTCTCTTTTTAAAACTTGTTTTATTAGTTTTAATCTTTTAACTTTATGCATCAAGCAAACATTTAATTATCTGCAACATTCTCTGACTGGAAGAAATTAGTTTAACATTTAAACCTATTTTCTGCACATTCCAGCACATAAAATAAAATATTTTGTGTGTTTACACTCAGTCTTTCAAATAGATGCAAGTAAAACACAGCAGAAAATAAATAAAGTCAAAGACTAGCGGTCCTGTTGCTCTATTTTCACCTGTAAAGCAGGAGTGGGGTAGGCGGAGGGTTACCCTGGTGCAGGTGTGCAGCGGTCAGTGGAAGAATCCGCGAGTTTCTCTGTGAGTTTCCCATTACGTCGTAGCTACTCGGTGCTTGTTTGGAAGTTTAGGGGTTTTTTCGCTGTAAAAAGAAGTTTTCTTCCCACGCACAACGGACACTAATGTTTTTGTCACTTTTTATGGAATCAAACTCAAAGTAAGGTCAGTACTTCCACGCTTTAAACGCTGCACGCTCATACTCTCTCTGCACTCGATATATGATCCATTGTTGATCTGCACACAGCTGTTGTCACGAACGTCACACTCGCTTACGTCACTGTCATGAGACATTCTCGCAAAAAATCACGGTTTTAGTAACGCAGTAACGCAGCGTTCCTACGGGAAAGTAACAGTAATCTAATTACCGTTTTTGCAATAGTAATCCCTTACTTTACTCTTCACTTGAAAAAAGTAATCGGATTACAGTAACGAGTTACTGCCCATCTCTGCTCATGACGATACATTTTTAATCTGAATGAGATTTCCTGAATAAATAAAGGGGGATTTTTACCAGTTTGGATGTTTTTGACTGTTGGTTCAGCTGAATTCTTAACAAACATTTTTATCATTCAAGTTATTTTATGAAGGACAAACATCTCAAAGTTGATAAGACCAGGCTTTCTACTGTAGTTTTTTTTACTGAGAATTCTTCTCAACAATGAGGTTACTGTGAGTGAATTTGAACAAATAAATGCTCCATTTTTTGTTGTTGCGCACATTTCATTGCGCCCTGCGAGTCATTCAAAGGTGTGTAACACATGCATGTTTATAGGTGGCCATGCAGCGAGCTAAGGTGTGTGTGAGCTCTGTAAACGTGTCAGCTGAGAATCACCTGAGGCTCGTGAAGGTTGAAGACATGCTGCCGGAGATCGCTGACCATGAAACGGCCTATCTGGACAACACTGGTACGTTATCTTTGTCTGCATCGTACTTGACCACGAGGTGAACCCGTAGTCGGTCTGGTCACTGGACTTCACTTTGTCACTGTCATCAGGTAAAACCAACGTCCTGTCCAAAGAGGACTGGTGGCAGCTGCTGCTGAGCTGCGTGCTGACGCTGTGTGAGGTGCAGCGTTTCGAGGAGGCGGAGATGCTCGTGGATTCGGCCATGGAGTTCTACTCGTTCTACGACAACAAGCCCAGGAGGAAAGAGCTGGAGTTCATCGGCCTGTCGGCCACAATCCTGGACCACAACTATTACAAGGCCTATAACTACATCAGGTAGATTCATGTGGGCGTGGCCTGGGATAAAGAGCACGCCAAAATGATAATAACTATAACATTTCTCTGTTTTTCCTCTCAACAGACTGATGCTGTTGGAAAACGTGGCTCTGCCTCAGCTTTGGAATATTTTTAACCAGGTCTGCTTTTGTGTCGGTAGAATAGACGAGCACTACATGGCTCAACTATTTTACTAAACTGTTTTCTTTCTAGGAATTAAAGCGGCACATTTGTGAGGACAAACTTTTCAATATATTTAAAAGTATTTGTTTGTATTCAGGAAATGCATCACTGCACTTCTTAATGAGAAGTAGGAAAGTTTGTCCTCATAAAATGTGCCTGTTTTCTTCTGAGACGACCACTTATCTTGAATTCTTGAATTCTAACTCTTTCATTTTTACCTTCTTTGCACAGTTGATTTATGTATTAACCTTGAGCCTCTGATGCATTGTCATAGTCTATATGAAGATTTACTGGTAATACTAAATATTCAAATCAATCAAAAGCATAGATTTCCTGAATTTGGTGGAAAGATTTTGTAAACAAATGATGTTTTGTTTTGTTTGTTTTTTAACTCTCTGCAGCTGACAATAACGTCGCAGCACCAGCGCCACCATCGCTTCTGTCTGCGCATGCTGTTTAAACATCCTGACAACCACGCCCTCTGCGTTCTCTGCGGACATAACGCCATGGTGTCAGGGAGCTTCAAACATGCTCTTGGTACTCGCACACAAATCGCATAAGTTGTTGAAATACACCGCGTTCCAAATTATTATGATATTTTTCTCTGTTTTTCCTAAATAGTCGATTCAAATGACAGTCGGCATCATTTTTGAGTCATCAGCCATTAGAGTAAAATTCAAACGTTACTGAACAAAACAATGAAAACAGTGTTTTTCAAAAATACAAAACTTGAAACGCTCTGTTCCAAATTATTACACACACAGAGTTTCAGAAGATTTTACAGGTTGTAGAGAATTGAAAATGGTCATTTGTTGAATTTGCAGCATTAGATCATATTTACTGAAATCAGAAACATCTTAACAGCTCAAGTTACACATTAACACAGGAACCCTTATTTGATGGCAGTTTCACAATTCTTGCATCCAAGGAACTTGTGAGTTTTTGGAAAGTTTCTACTTGAATGTCTTGATGTCAGAATAGCCTCCGAGCTGCTGTTTGGATGTGAACGGCCTCCCACCCTCATATCTGTTTGCTTGAGGATGCTCCAAAGGTTTCCAATAGGATTGAAGTCAGGGAGGAATGGGGACCACACCATGAGTTCCTCTCCCTTTATGCCGACAGCAGCCAATGATGCAGAGGTGTTGCTTGTAGCATGAGACGGTGCGTTGTCTTGCATGAAGATGGTTGTGTTGCAGAAGGCACAGTTCTTCTCTTTCTACCATGGAAGAAAGTGGTCAGTCAGAAACTCCACATGCAGAGCTCATTTTCACTCCTTCAGGGACCCTAAAGAGGCCGACCAGCTCTCTCCCCGTGATTCCAGCTCAAACACGACTCCACCTCCTCGCTGACGATGCAGCCTTGTTGGGACGTCCACCAACCATCCACCTCTGCATCCATCTGGACCATCCAGGGCTGCGCTGCACTCATCAGTGACCAACACTGTTTGAAAATGAGTCTTCTTGTAGTTCTGGGCCCACTGCAGCCGTTCCTGCTCGTGAGCTTTGGTTAGAGGTGGTTTATGCACAACTGCAGGTCTCTGGAGGATCCTACAGCTGATGTTTGCAGGGCTCCAGAGGCACCAGCAGCTTCATGTGTTTGCTGCTTTGTGATGGCCTTTTAGCAGCTGCTCTGCTAATCTGATGCATTTGTCTGAAACCTTCATCATTGTGCCTTTACCTGCACGTGCATGTGTGCTCTGACTCACACATCTCTTAACATGACAGTGATCACGCTGAAATATTTGTGAAATATCTCATTACGTGTCCAAGGCGTCAACTATTTCACACTTTTCAGCAGCAGAGATACTTTTTCATTCATATGTTGAGTCCTGAGACACAATCCATCCATGGTTTTTATTGAAGAACAACTTATTTAATCTTTATGACACTTAAACACAATTTGCATAATAACTTGGAACGCGGTTTAAGGGTTTAGGGATGATGTTCACACTTGGTCCACTTTGCACAGTCGTACATTTTTCAAACACTGGATGTGTTTGCAGGTCAGTATGTTCAGGCCTTCCAGACTCAGCCCAGCAATCCTCTGCACAGCCTGTTTGTGGGTCTCACCTTCTTCCACATGGCATCTCAGAAGTTTGTGGCTAAACGGCACACGCTGGTGCTGCAGGTAGAGTTTGTTTGTTTCTGTGCACAGTTCAGTCCTGTAGGCTGTTCTTTTAAAACCAACATGTGCTCTCAGGGTTTCTCCTTCCTGTGGCGTTACGTAGAGCTTCGTGGAGAGTGTCAAGAGAGTATGTACAACCTTGGCCGAGCGCTGCACCAGATGGGCCTCACACACTTGGCTTTGCATTACTACCAAAAGGCGCTTTTACTACCAGCAAAACAACTGGAGGTGGGTAAAAACACAACTTGCTGCTCAGTGCAAACGTAGCCTTTAGATGAACGTTTGACTGTTTTTCTGTCCCTTTGTCTTCTTCTTTTTTCTGCAGGGCATCCCCGGTGACCAGGTTGATCTGAGGAGGGAGATTGCCTTCAACCTGTCACTCATTTATCAGGCCAGCGGTGCGGTGGAAAAGGCCAGATACCTCCTGAACACACACTGCATTATTTGAAAATGCACACTCGTCTTTACTGGTTCTTCTTCATTAGAAATGTGACCTTATTTCTACCAACTAAACGCCCATGAAATGGATTCAGGAAGTGTTATTTATTAAAAACTGTAAATATTTACCATTTTGTGTGGCGTATGTCATTTCTACATTTGTGCTGATTTATCTCTGTATTCAGTGTCTGATAACATTTGAGGCATGTACTAATACTGGATCTTTCAGTTGTATTATTTTTGAAAGACCTATAGTGTATCTGCTGTTATACAAATTACCCTAGAACACCCCTCGTTTATTTTAATAAAGAAATACAAAGTGTTAGCCACTGATCCACCCTGCTGGCTGACAACAGGATAAATCAAATCTCAGAATCATGTATAAAATGTCAAAATTCAATTCAATTCAATGTTATTTATACACCAAATCACAACAGTCGCCTCAAGGTGCTTTACATTGTAAGGTCGACCCTACAATAATACATACAGAGAAAAACCCAACAATCATATGACCCCCTATGAGCAGCACTTTGGCGACAGTGGGAAGGAAAAACTCCCTTTTAACAGGAAGAAACCTCCAGCAGAACCAGGCTCAGGGAGGGGCGGGGCCATCTGCTGTGATTGGTTGGGGTGAGAGAAGGAAGACAGGATAAAAACATGCTGTGGAAGAGAGACAGAGGTTAATAACAGATATGACTCAATGCAGAGAGAAAAGGGGGAATGAAGTCTCCAACTGCAGCTTCTGTAACAAAACACGTTAAGAGTGCTGAAGACCTGAGGCAGCACACCTCGATGACAACCATCCTTCAGCAGAAAGAAGAGGGAGGCCCAGATGGCGTGCCTAAACTTAAAGTCTGCATTTATACACCACTCTGTCTTTATCCTGCCTTCCCTCTCTCACCCTAAACCAGTCACGGCAGTTGGCCGGTTCTGCCAGAGGTTTCTTCTATTAAAAGAGTATTTTTCCTTCCTTTAAATAAATGTGAATAGAATTAAGCTCTTCATTTTCAGAGGAGCAACGCAGGCAGTGGAGCCCATTTGTTGCTAATGGGCTCAGTATGGTTCGCCGTTGGCAGACTGCAAAGTGTATCTGTGGCCAGATGTAGGCAGCATCATCCACGTCGAACTACATCAACAATAATTGTGTTGGATGGTTTTGTCCTGTTAGATCAACTCTCTATTGGCACAATTTCATACAGTAGATGCCTCTCACAGATGCTATTACCCTGCAAGATACATTTCATATCTTTTTTAAATTTTCTTTAAATAAAAAATTGCTTTTCAAAATGAGTCACTTTGATATCTGTGGTCAGTGATGTCTGCGGTGCTCTCTGGTTGGTCTTTGCACTACTTTCACTGCTGTTAGCCTTTCCATGCACGCAGCTGAAAATGCTGGAAGTTCTTGAACAGATCAATGCAACCAAATTTAGAAGGTTACCTTTGGAAATCACACAAACTTAAAATACTCCACTGCAATATTTTCCATTAGACAAAGTAAGAAAAAAAACCCCAATTGGGACTAAAATCGTGAAAACAGTTTTTTTGTTGTTGTTTTTTTAGAGTGAATTGATGAAGGATAGATTCACTTTCAAGTACTACAAAAGAAAGAAACAAGAAACACAAACAAATATTTCTGAATTATAGTGTTTTGTGTTTTAAAATTTCAAATATTGTATAACGAGACGAAATCAAAGCGCAGACTAAGTGTTCACATTCGTCTTTGACTCTCTCTGAACTAACACCGCCGATCCCTCAACATGTTTGTGCTCTCTGCTCATGTCGCCTTCATATATTAAATCATTTTTTACTTTTTAAATAACTTATTTTAACATTGCACTCAACAACAAACAAATCCTCCCAAACAAAAACGGTAACGTCACGTCAATGTGTGTGAAGTTTGAGACCCTCTGCCCTACAGTGTCTGATCACCTGTGTGTTTATGTCTTACTCTTTGTTTGTCACCAGTGTCTTCCAGACGACTGATGTCAATACTTTTTGTCCCTGTCTACAGTGTTGGGGAGTAACGGAATACATGTACCGCCGTTACGTATTTAAAATACAAAATATGAGTAACTGTATTCCGTTACAGTTACCGTTTAAAAAGGTGGTATTTAGAATACAGTTACTTTGTTGAAATAAATGGATTACACGGCGGTACTTCCCTGTTTCATATTGTGGCGGGTCAGGACTGTTTGGGTTTTGTCTGACAGCTACGTTCTGTTGTTCCAGGCAGCGTTACGGTTGCCATGGTTACAGGGTGACGTTCTCTCTCTGCGTGTTTCCTGGGTGAGAGAGGCCTTTTTGTTGTTGTTGTGCTAAGCTAACAGGCAGAATGCTACAGGTATAGCTCTAAAGAATGTAGCATCATGGGCAGTGTAGTCCGTGCTGCAGGGAGAATGGACTGCCATACACGTTATGTGTCTGTGAGCGAGGGAGGGAGAAAAAGGAAAAGTACGAGCTGTCATCGAGCAGAAACGGGAGCTGGAAGCATGTAAATATAATAATAACCACTGCAGCCAAGAAGAGAGCCTGACGAGCCCAGTTGTAAGTAAGCTATTAAGACTCGACTGTACACCGTGTTCGTGTTTTCCTCTGAAACAATAAGTTCTGTTGGAGCAGCCTTTCAACGCCTCTCTCTGTCTCTGCTAGCAAAGTTGACCCAGACAACAAAGTAAAGCTAGTTTTCAGCTACGAGCCGACACGAACCCACCGTATTAGCCAGAGGTCCCTTTACTACGGTTCGGAGCCGCGGACCTTCAGTAACAGTAATAAATCACAGCAATAGTACATTCATGTAGTTGTAAACAGCATGATAATATATTAAGTAATCCAAAGTATTCAGAATATGTTACTCTCATTGAGTAACGTAACGGAATACTTTACAGAATACATTTTGGGGCATGTAATCTGTAATCTGTAATGGAATACATTTTAAAAGTAACCTTCCCAACACTGCCTGTTTAACACCCACATGTAAGTCATACCCTCTGCTGCTGCCTTTTCAGTGGTTCATTGTCAGCTTACGTATCCAGATCCACTCTCATCATATGCGGGAATATTTATCGCAGCAAACCCTGAGAAACAGGACTCGGAGATATTTCTTCAACCTGTGTAGGTTCTGTCATCCAGGTCATGGTCGTCTAAGGAGCTGGGAAGGAACACAAATACAAGCTAAACAACAGTGTGTGCTGTGTGGTGCAGCGAGTCCTCCTCAGACCTCGATATTGTAGAAACCAAACAGCCACACCATAAATGCACAACATAGAAGAGCCACGTCGACAGGACCAGACTCAGCAGCACATCAACATCCAAAGGATGAAGGTCAGTGTTTCAAGGATGCCAGTGTTCATATTCTGGACAGAGAACGTTCATGCAGAGATTTCCTGCAGGATCCTGTGTTTACGTTTTCTTTTTAATTCACAAAAATCAAGTCTGAGTCAAACCAGTATAACTGCGTGCTTTATTGATATACAGTAAAGCATTTTATAATACAATAGTAAGGCATATATTTGGTGGAATCTGATATGTTGTGAAGTACGGATGTTATTTGAAAAATGATGAGACTGAAACAAACGTTAATTAAAAACCTGTCAAATCAAACTTAGTGCCAGAAACATCTCGGGGATAATGCTCGATGCCAAAACACGCATGCACATAATACTGCACCACTTTCACATACTTCTGAGTTGTTAAATATTAAATAATGATGAACTTCCTGTAGTCACACATGCTTTAATTGAAACACAACACACAGCACAAAATCAAACAACCTTTAACCAAAGGAAAAAACGTAACTTTTGCTAGAATAAAATACTTCCTCCACATAGAAAAAGGTTTAGTATATCCCAGGTTTGACAGTAGTGCACAGGGATTAATGCAGGGATGCATGGATAGATGCATCTGGGCATTCAGGCTGGAGGCTCCTACAGTGCATTTACTGAACAGTATAGTTCTGACATGAATTAGCTAGCAATTTATTAATGCGAGGACTGAGAACACAAACTGCCTCTGAAGATTCACACAAACTCAATTTAACCAGTCGTTAAACGTTCTTTCATAGTTCAAGAAACCCTCACAATCTAGCAGCCGTGTAACGCTGCAGTGCTCAGACTCTACTCTTACAGTACTGCTGAAGTCGGAAAGCTGTGTTAAAAATGAAATTCTCACGTTGCACGTGTCAGTGCAACAACCAAGATCGGTCCAATGTAGAGCTGAAGCTGAAAACTAGATAATACTAATATTCTGAAGAAGATGTAGGATATAGGAAGTACTTATGGAGAAAGAGAGGGACACCATCAGATCTTCATCGCTGAAGAAACGCCTCTTGCACCAAACATCTTTCTCTGACTTCTCAGGTGATGCACTTTTACTTTACTGCTCTCATGCATGTTTTCTTTGCATCTCCACGAGAGAAAGAGGCGAGGTTGCTTTTGCAGCGCAGTCCTCTCACATTCTGTCATTTAAATGACAGATCTAATGAGGCCTTTGGGCAGTAAATAAGGTGAAAACTGAGAATAATAACAGGGATGAATGGATGGAAAGAACTCAAATAGAACACAAAGTTTGTCACCCAAAACCACACACACACACACACACACACACACACACACACACACACACACACACACACACACACACACACACACACACACAAATATACAGAAAAAGAAGCACAATCGTGTTTCCCCAAAAGCTTGTTCAATGGCTAAAATGTCAATAAAATGAGAATTCAATTACTTGCAAATCATTTAAAATGTGTTTGATTTACTAAAGTGGAAAAACAACAAACCAAATGTTGAAACTAAGAATTTATTTTCTTCTTTAGGCTTTTATCTTTGACATAAGTCGATACTTTTAAATCTTTAAAAGTATTTTATACATTAAGCTTAAATTTCACAACAATCACTATAAAATCAGAGATGGTCACGCTGAGGCCTCGCCTGTCAGTGCGCCCCAGGGCAGCTGTGGCTACAATGTAGCTGCCATCACCAGTGTGTGAATGTGTGGATGACTAAATGTAGTGTAAAGCGCTTTGGGGTCCTTAAGGACTGAGAAAAGCGCTATACAAATGCAGGCCATTTACCATTTGTGTCGGCTTCGTTCAGTGTTACGCACCACAGTGGATGAAGTCACTAAATCCTCGCAGCTTTGTTGATGTGGTTAACACGTCTGCTCAATAAACAAAAAAATGCTAGTTGGATTCCAAACAGACACCTTTGATTTGGAAGAGTTTCACACTCAGTGTCCTCAAACATACAGAGCGACCTGCTGTGGCAGGAAGCAGCCTGCAGGAGCTGCTTGGCAACGTGATTCTGCAAAACGTGATTCTGCAAAACGTGATTCTGCAAAACGTGATTCTGCAAAACGTGATTCTGCAAAACGTTGTCAAATGACAGTCATTCTGCTTAATTAGGTACAAATTTGTTAATTCTTTCTTTATTTCTTTTATTTTTAAATGAAGGAATGATTGCAGCTGACGAGGAAAGAGTAAAATGGAAAATGAGATAAGGGAGCAGTTTTCTTAAATCTTAGCTTTTCTTTTTTTAGGCTTTGCAGCAGATTAAACCATAAGAAACGTTGTGTCTCTAAAGCAAAGGCTGGCTTCAGAAGCCATGTTTAAGACAAATAAACACTTCCTACATTATAGCAGCTGCTATAATGTAGGAAGTGTTTATTTAACTGCTATAATGCTAAATGATTAAATGACTTGCAAATTGATTTTCCTTTCATTGACCTCTTCCATTGCTTCTCAACCTTTAGGAAAAAAGGACTGCAGTATGAAATTTAGGCACCACCACATACACGACCACACACATCCACACAGTCTTGCAGACGCTCTACTTTAAAGATCCAGTAGGTCTGCATTACTCTGACAGTAGTGTATGTTTTACAAAGACATGTTTTCTCTTACAAAGCACCCTTATTATTTCAATCATTCATTTTGATACAAATATGTAGTTCCCCAGTCACAAAGAGACGGCACATATATGACCATGCTTCTCTGTGTCTCGACCCCGGCCCATAGCCCCTTTGTTGTTTTGTACAATTGCATAGAAGTTAAAAAACAAAACCCCAAAACAGCCTCTCTTCATAATAAAACAACTTCAGGACATTTTAAGAAACTACTGAAATCTACATGTACTTTTTTGATGAGACCTTGCTGGAACTTTAATCTTTCACAAAAATAAATGTTATATATATATTCTCTTTGTAAACTGTTTCCAATCCAGTTGTTTTGACTAGAAAAGCATGCGATAGGTAGGAAAGTAGGGAGGGATGGAGGAGAGGGGGGGTTAGGGCTGAAGGCAGGATCAGAAGTGCAGGGCCTCGTGCTGTTGGGTGCTCCTCTCGTCCGTCATCACGCTGACCAGCGACTCCATGGCACGGCCCAGATCGTCAGCCATGTGAAACAAACTGCCGATGCTGGGACCTGAGGGGAGAAAGAACACAGTGAAAATTTCACCTGAACCCCCCGTGCACAAGAATTATATCTGCACGACATGAAAACGTCATCTTTGTGCTATAATTTTCCTTTTTTTGTGCACTTTTCACATATTTATGAAATAATGAGGGCTCAAAATGTTGAAAACATTTAAAGCTCTGTTAAAACTCTGAATATCACAATGTAAACACTATACTCTGCTTCTATCCCTTCTTTGCTGAATTATACAGAGTCGTGTGACTAAATGGGAGCTGGCAGAAATATGTTTTTGCGTTTGTTCACAGCACATTTTGACATTTCCTGGCATGACCTTGTTCAATTACCTCAAAATTCTGCACACAAATAATATAATATAATATAATATAATATAATATAATATAATGACAAAGTGAAAAAAGTTTGCTTGAAATTCTTGCATGTAAATAACATGTACAGAAATATTCACAGCTTTTTCTATGACACTCAAAAATGCGCTCAGGACACTAGTTGGGTCCTTGATGATAACTTGCACCAGTGCGGTCTCGACCTTTTCCAAGATGACAAAAGTGGCTTCAGGACCACTCTGAACGTTTTAGAGTCACAACCCTGACCCAGCCTCTGGCTCCGAACTCTGAAGAGATCTGAAAATGTCTGTGTACTAATGTCTGTGTACTAATGTCTGTGTACTAATGCTCCCCATTCAAACAGTCGGAGCCTGAGAGGTTGTGCAAAGAATATTGGGACAAACTGCCTCAAAACAGCTGTGCCAAGCTTGTAGCATCATACTTAAAAAGCCTGTAATTGCTTTAAGTGGTGCTTCAGCACTTGCAGTTTTCACCTTGTCATTATGAGCTATTGTGTGTGAATTTTGAGATGAAAAATGAATTTAATCCATTTTGGAACAAGGCTGTAACCTGACAAAATGTGGAACATTTATGTTGCTAGCTCCTGAATTTATGAGGTTACCAGGGGTCGAAAATAAAAGGATGAATTAAATCGTTTATTAAGTCTACTAAATATACAGCTCAATGCACCAACTTTAATGATCTCCTCTGAAAATGGAGAGGCATGTGTCTGAAAAACATATCTGAACATGTTTGTAAACAATTTGCCTTTAAATCCACTTTAAAACTAACTGATAAGCTACACGGCACATTTTTAAAGCTCAGAGCGACCCTGACCTCCACAGAGACACTGAGGCCACCACACTGGAAACTCAGATTCAAAACCCACAAGTTTCTATTCTTAAACAAATCAATTAACAAACAGAAGCTGCTAAAAGGCTACAACAAAGCAATAACAGTCTGCAGGCACATTGTGCTGTGAACTTGTGTCACAGCGTCATCTTATGAAAGTATATGCAGCCATTACGTAAACACATAGCGCAGACTGTACATTCCACTGCCTATGGTGAAAACAGGCGCCATGGTGCAGGCTGGACTGGGACACGCACTGGGACAGCCACTTGCCCAGTTTGGGATCACTGTGCCAAGTTCAATTCAACTTTATCTTATTTATATAGCGCCAAATAATAACAACAGTTGCCTCACTTTGCATCTATCACTACTGCCGTCTATCTCTGCTTGTCCACTTGGTTTGTCATCACCAGTCTGTCCGTCTTTATCTGGAAATCGCACAGCTTAGCTTGTTTATTGTCAACCACACTGTGGGGTGCATCCTTTTTGACCTTCCAGGCCATCCTTGGCACAAATATTCCTGTATATGCCGGCCACTTGGTTATTATGGCGTTCCATGTATCTCCTGCTTGCTGGCATCTTGCAACCTGCTGTTATGTGCTCGATTGTCTCAGGGGCGTCTTTGCAGAGCCTGCAGCTGGTGTGGTGTGAACCCCAGCCTCTATGGATCTTGTGCTTGGCACTTGTTCCTGTGCTGCCATGATTAGTACATTTTCTACTCTCGTGCAGAATTTAAAAGGGTTTTATGCTCATGTCTCATTCAAAAAAGCACGTTTTTTTCTATGCTTATGATTAACAGTCACAGCTCACACTCACTGCTATTAACACATCAGTTGTGGTGCTTGGTACCCAATCATGGAGGGTGGGGATAATGACATCTCACCAATGACCTAATGTCCTGGCTCCACCTTGCTGTAGCATTTGTTTTGTACCTCGTCGATCTCTAGTTGTGATAGTAGTTACTTCTTCCAGATGTTGGAACAAAGCTACTAGTTGTTTCACCATAAGTGTAAATGTTGGATTTCCAAAACTCCATAGATCCCATATCCTCTACATGTATCTCTTTCGCTGGAATTACTTGTTAGTAGCATTCAAAAATGCAACAGAGTTTATTACTCTATTCCCATGTTGTTGCAGTATATTAATGACTAACCTCGTATTGTGGATGGATTAACTCAGTTGTTCTCCTGACTGAAGTTTGGTCGGTTTACAGCATCCTGCCATGTGACTGCATTTGTCTCTAACCATCAGGAACCCTCATGTTAACTTTTATTGAGTGGAAAAAAGTTAGCGTTCATCCTCCAGCTTCACTGTGTTTATGCTATGCTAACATAGCAGTGGTGCTAGCAATCACGTAGCACATCATTATATACCAGCTAGCCCAACTTCAGTAACCCTACAAACGTCACTGCTGTTTAGTTTTATGTCTTCATTTATGTTGGAAGTGACAGCAGCGCTGTACGTTTTAATATTTCCAGAAATCTCTCAGTCAGAACATGCTATATCATGTTTAGGTGGAAACTAGCGAGCTAACTTCCTGCTAACTTCTAACTCTGTTAAATTGAATAAATCCTGTTTTCATGGATGCCTGCATGTATAACTTAATTGTTACACCTGGTAAAGCAGCAACGCTGATCATTTTATTAAAGATGAAAGAATTTAGACAGTTTTTAACTCTCAGTGATGCTGCAGTGTTCGTTTGGCTTTGGGACCTGAAACAGACGGAGTTTAGGACCCAGATTCCTCCGCGAGGCTCCTGACTACGGCAGCCGTAATGCACCAACAATCCATCCAGCAGTGCGGCTACGTAGCTTAGCTTAGCTTAGCTGAGCGCCGTGTAGCACATAAAATCGGTTCAAGGTCAGTAAGCACAATCAGAATTCATACATAAGGAGCACTGCTGATTTTTGAGAAAATGAAAGGATTTTAAGTGCACCTTATAGTGTGGAAAATACAGACCCTGACTACATACTGGTCAGAAGTTGAACCCCAGAGCCTAAGCAACAGTAGCTTCCTGTTGGCGGTGCATCAGCAGCCCTGACAGCTAAGATGTTGGTTAATTCGACATTTTGCTGCAGTTTTCTTTTTCTCTGTTCTACACGGCGCGTGAATGCACAGCGAAGGTCGAGAAAGGGCTGGTTGAACTCATGAGTTCATTTTCATTGTCAGTGCTTGTAGGGCCAGTGGCCCAGTATGCCAGATTACCAGTCCAGCACTGCTGTGGTGCGACAGAAAAGGGGGGAAGGAAATAAAAGCAAAAGAGGATAGATATTTACATTTTCCCACAGCATCACTGCACCATGTCATCTCCACTCTGCCATAATATGCCCAAATTTCCGAATAATTTCTTCAGCTGTTAGACTTCTATTAAGAGCTCGGCTCTGTTCCAGATGACATTTAAACCATAATCTTTTAGGGCAAAAAGTGTTGCAAACATGGTACTGATACAGCAGTAACAGAAGCGTGCAACAGTAGAGTGGGGAAGGAAAGAGGAAGGTAAGCCACTAACCTCTCATGGGTGTGCCTTTCTCCCTTCTAGCTCATGTAAAAAGGAGGAAAGAAAGAAAAGACAAGAAAGAAAGTAAAATCATCTTGTGTTGGTAACAGAGAGGAAGAAAGACGCTTGAAGGTGACACTTAAATGATGAATTACAGCTATGATAAAGTTTGATATAAGTATGTAATTGAAAGGAACTCTTCAACAAAGCAGAAGAGTGTTTGAAAACCCATAACCTGAGCACTCCATCAATCACAGCATAATTATTCATATAAATGAGATGCTCAGTTCAGTTTCAGTAAAAGGAGGCATGTTGCTGCAGAAGAGGTGAATTATTTCATACCCTGACTTTGAGGGAAAGAGTTGTTGAGCTGTTCCATCACTTCCTCCAGCCCAGCTGCATCCTGGGATGGGCTGGACAGCTCATCATCACCTGAAACAGAAAAGAAACAAAGCGTTTAAGGATAGTTTGACGAGTACTGACCCGAGCACACGTACGTACTAGGGCTGCCACAAATGATTATTTTGATAGTCGACTAGTCACCGATTATTTTTGCGATTAGTCGACTAATCAGATCATCATCCATTGGACGTAAAACGTACAGCTTATTGCATCAGCAGCATCTGCTCTTATATAACTATCATTAGCTTACAGCTTTAAGTGTTTCAGGTCTGTGCTAACTAAAAATAAAGACAAGATGATAGTTTATTAAATTTTAATGAAGTTTACAGATTGTTTCAGTGAAGTTTAATAAACTCCTTGCTATCTAAAATATAACAGGACACCGGAGTAAATTCTCGAGCATCTCACACTTCTGATAATCAGCTGTCTGCTTGACGTTTATTCAGCTGTGTAAAAACTATAACTTTAATCTCAGCCAAACTGATTTACTCAGGAACAAATAAAATACTAAAAAAGCCAAACAATAACATTTTTAAGTTATCTAAGTGACTTATATATCATGTTTAACCTGAGTAGCGAAAGACCGCAGTGGGTTTGAAAACGATTAGCCGGGAGTCCGGTGTTCTCACGGCTCTAGTTAGCCTAGCCCCCGGCTAGCTATCGAGCTAGTGGCTAACAGACGTCTCCGAAAACGTCGGAGCGCTTTTGAAAATATGTGGTGTCTTGATAAACTGAGCAGATATTTGAGGTTTACACAGCTACATTCTCGCCTGAAAATATGTTCAACGTTTATTTTGTGACCCAGAAAGAATAATAAGAGTAATATTAAAACTAACTAGCTGCCGCCATTGTTGGAAACTGAGCTGGGCTGCGCTATGAATTCTGGGACACAGCTTCTTCTTCTTCGGGGTTTAACGGCAGCTGGCATCCTTGTACATGCAGTGCTGCCATCTTCTGTTTCAGTCCGTTATTACACTCTTAAATCCTACTACTTATTCCTGCGTCTTTTGTGATCTTACAAAGCTTCAAACGACGCGTCGACTATTAAATCAGTCGTTGACGATTTTGATAGTCGACCTAATCGTGACTAGTCGACTAATCGTGGCAGCCCTAGTACGCACACACACACACCATGAAACACACATGCAAGTCTTTAGCTTGTGTGTTGTCTCATGTAAACCGATGTCCAAGGTACATCTACAGGTACCAGAAATCTATTTATACCGTCTATGCGTCACAAAGGGTGGATGTAAATGAAAGAATATAAAGGGATGTGTGGGTGTTTTTACCCATTGTATCAGTAGTTTGGCTGGCAGCCACACGCAGCAGAGGGAGAGAGGAGTCGGAGCGCTGAGAGGAGGTGGATGGCGAGGACAGAGCTGTGCCGTTTACCTTGGAATCCGTCTGAGGCACACATGATACAAGGACAGCATCTTTTATTTGCTGTTTGTACAATGTTGTGCAGAGCTTAGAGTCAGTCATAAATACAGATATATTTACAGTATAAAATAAAGTGCATGTTGAGGTAACGTAGGTTTTTTTTCTATAAAGAGATAAAGATAATAAAAACAACAGCAACAACCCTGTAACCCTGCTTATTCTCAGCTCTTTGCTCACTGATGAAAATCAGAGACCATCAGTATCTTGAGCTACTTGGAATTGACGTCCAGCTTAAGAGCATTTTATCATCAGCAGATACTGAAGAATAGTCTAAACTCACTTGATCAAATCCAGTAAAGTTTAACTGTCGTTTACCTTGTTAGGTAATATTCCTAAACATCTTTAGGAATACTACCTAACAAGGACTAACAATAGGCTGCATACATGTGTGGGCCTCAGTTTTTCCAAATACAAACAATAAGAAATATTCAGAAACACCTGCTGAGGGTTTCCATCAAGAAAAGGGTGATTAGATCCAAACAAGTAAAGAAATAAAAACAAAGAGAGTGGAAGAAGAGTGGACCAAGGAGAAGAGTGAGCTTCTGAAGCAGAGAAAAGAAGAAACCAGAGTTTCCTGAACTTCAAAGCAAAGCTACAGACTGAGTCAGCTGACCAGAAGGGAACAGATGGATTAACATCTATTGCGTTCAACTTCGTGTCTTTGCAGTTCAGCGCAACAACGTGATTGGATGTCTCAGTGGGTGTGGCCAGATGCCTCTCAGAAGATGTGACGCCCAGAAAGAGAGGGAGGGTAGAAAGACCAGATATAAAAGTTAGGTGAAGAAAAATACAGGTTCTTCCTTCATCTACTGCGAGATCAAAAGATCAAGCATGAGATGCTCAGTTAAAAAATTCCAGCAGAGATGCCAGAAGGATTATCCGCTCCCCAAACTGTGAACCTGCAAATTGGGTTTGTGTTTTTTGGCTTTTTTGCTGCTCATTATGGAATCAAGAAGATTTGGATTTCTGCTTGGAAATATAGAGATATGCCAAATATCCTTGGGTAAGATACCCAGAGTTCAGAATTGAATTAAAAAACAGGAGCTCACTGTATGGAAGAAATTAACAGACATCCAAAAGTGAGAGATTGTCCTTTTGTCTCAACATCTCATCATCCTACTTAAGCACTGACTTTATGTTTAATAAGTATATTATGCAGTATAGAGATACAAGCTCATGAAGAATTAGGACATTAGATTTCTCTGAACATAGTTCAATTTGTATGGATTTGAAAATTCAAAACAACAATAAATTTTCATCCATCCATTCGCTTCCGCTGATCCTTTTCAGGGTCGCGGGGGGTGCTGGAATCTATCCCAGCGGTCATAGGGCGAGAGGCGGGGTACACCCTGAACAGGTCGGCAGTCTGTCACAGGGACAACACACAGGGACAGACAACCATTCATGCTCACATTCACTCCCGCATTCACACCTATGGACAATTTGGATTACTCAATTAACCTATCCCCACAAGCTGCATGTCTTTGGACGGTGGGAGGAAGCCGGAGTACCCGGAGGGAACCCACGCAAACACGGGGAGAACATGCAAACTCCACACAGAAAGACCTGATGGTGGAACTGAACTCAGGACCTTCTTGCTGTGCAGCAACAGTGCTAACCACCGTGCTGGAAACTTTAGATTTACTGAAAGGATCGATCCTTTTAATGGTCTTCTTGGACTTGGCAACCCTACCCCTGACCACTAACCCTATTTCTTTGTGCTAAAAGGAGAGCGCCACAGAATATCCAATGGTATCACTGGTTCTATTGATTTATCTGATCGTGCTCCTCTTTCAAGCATTGTTCAAACTGGTGAGAAGCCAAACAATAAAAAAATGCATATGAAAGGAAAGCAGAACAATCAAGATTAATAGAGCTTAAACGCAGCATAAGGAGGGAAAGAACCGAACCCTGATTACAAAAAAGAAATACACTATACTCACAGGAAATGGTAAAACGATGGTATTCACAAAACAAAAAGTTTATGAATCAGGCCATAAATCAGTCAAACTATTAGCAAGAAAACCTCAATAAACAGCAAGTAGACAATACGATAAACAAGATAAGAGATCCAGAGTCAAACACTGTACAGTATCCCCTCAGGTAAAGAGTTTGGGTCTCAAAATGATCGATTTTAATTTATTTTATTCATTTGCCCCAGAAAGCCATCAGCTGGATGAATGTCTAAAATGCAGGAGTCCAAAGAAAAAGCATGTTTAATGTTTGCTAAACAACATTTAGACGAGCCTGTAGAGATAATGATCCGTAAATGTCTGCGACTCTCTTGCTAACATGTCCTGCTACTGATGTCCCTTCGCCTGGCGTGCTTGAATAATTGTCAGAGGTCGAAAGACATCCATACCACCGCGTTCTGACACAAAGCAGATGTCGCACACTCTCACCGGCTTGTTCAGATCAAACTTGATGAGCACTTGTGGCGCAGTAGACGCCCACAGTGGCGGCAGCGATGTTTTTATGGGCGCTCTTTGCAAAGCATAACTAGAAGGCAACTGCTTGGATGCAACCTGGTGGCTGAAATATGATACCCTGATTACTCCCAGGTGAGCCCCGCCCCTCACAGCAGCACAGGTGTGTGCATACCTGCTCCAGGAGCTGTCTCAGTCTGTGAAGCTGGGACTCCAGCTGTTTGTTGTGGTCCTCCAGTATCTGCATCCGGGCCTCTAGACGGCCTTTATGTTGCCGTAGCAGCTTAGCCTCAGCGATGAGCTCAGCATCACGTGTGCACTGTGGTGACACTGGCAGCATCTCCGGGGGCGATGGCAGTGGGGAAAGACCCTTTCTGTCGTGCGTCTTCTTCAGGCGGTCGTACTCTGCTTGCAGTTTCCTGCACAGATGAACAGAAATGAGGTCACTTCCTACTACAAGCTCTGGTAGTGGGCCAGGAACAGATGGATTCAAATGAGGGCAGTGAACCTTTCAGCCAGATTATTTAACACAACCCTGAAGAGTAAGACGAAGCCTGAGCGATGGAAAAGGAAGCAAGAACAAGGGCGATGTGCAGAGCTACAGTGAGCACAGAGGATGAGCTGATGAGCCACACCATGAAGCTATGGGGAAGATTTGTTAAAGCTAGCGAGGTGAAGGCACAAGCAAAAGAACAAGACTTCTTATTTTTATTATATCTTATTATTATTATTATTATTTTTATTTTATTTTCATTTTTTATTATTTATTATATATATTTATTATATATATAATATATAATAATAAATAATAAAAAATAAAATAATAATAATATATATATATATATATATATATATATATATATATATATATATATATATATATATATATATATATATATATATATATATATTTATATTTATATAATATATATAATATTATTTATTATTATTTTTTTAATTTTTATTTTATTTAATTTTTATACTTATTATATATATCTTTTTTTTTTTTTTTTTTTTATTAAAAATAAGATATATCACAATCTTATTATAAATGAAGCCACACTTGGGTCTGCTGTGGAAAATGAATGAATATGATGTGGGCATCACATTTTACAGACTGTCCTTTCAACCGACAGAAGACTTGAATCATTTCTTAGTGCTCATGAATGATTTAAAGTTGTGCCATCATTGTATAATTGGTCATATTTACATTACGTGTGACTTATGGTGCGTTAGTTCAGTTTAAATAAAGTTAGAGACAGGATGATGATTCAGACAGCAAAGGTTCTTCATGCTCGTCAGGTACAGTTACTTGTTGCCAAGACTAGATCTGGATTGTCTCGTCAACCCTCGTGGTCAAATCTAAAGTCCGTTAAATGTGTCATGTGACCGCTTTCTGGAGTGTGCGGCACAGTAACAGGATACACTGACCTGTTCTCCTGCTCCAGGTCATTAAGGACCCTCTCCAGCTCTCCCTTCTCCTCTGTCTCCATGGAGATGAGGATCTGGGCGGGGCTGCGGGGCTGGCTGAGAGGAGAGCCTTGGTTCAGAGACTGGCAGTAGTGCTGGATCAACATGTGCTCGTCATCGCTGCAGACACACACGCGTCAAACATACCCACCGATGATACACACGCGTAGCAACAGAGATGCCAATGCACGTACACACAGACACACACACGCACGGAGAATGAAGGAAAAAGAAAAGCAATTGAATGAAAGAGCAGCAGCTAAACACAACAGCACCACAAAAGAAAGAAAGATGAGGAGCATGGAGACAGAGAGAGGGCCGGATCTCCTGTCAGGAACACCGGGCTGGTCACACGCTGACAGCGCTGAGCAATGATCTGTGGCCTGAAGATTCAGGAGCATTATGGCGCTCACTGCACTGCTACCATGAATATTATGGGATATGTGCTTCACCTTCAACATGACTGCTGATTTGAAAGGTAAAGTGGACTCTCAGCTGTCTTTAAACTTTTTATTCATCAACCAAACTCCATATTGCTCTTCATGTGGACGTGAAGCCCGAAGCCATTTTTCAACGTAGCCTTAGTTCAACTTCCATGTGTGCTGGATACTTTGAAATGTTGGTGTTTGTCAAGGAACTAACAGGGCTGCAACTTTTTTAAAAGTGGTTAAAGCCCACACATTCTACGCAAACATCAGGCAAAGGTAAGAACACTACTAGAACAAGACTATTGTTCCATTATTGTTACAACAGGTAAAGACGCACAAAAGGAACAATAAGTTATCCTATACTGAGTAGTCCTTAGCTTTAAATCTGGTACCAGGTACTACCACCTAACTTCTCTTCTTCTGCCTGTCCTGTCTTCCACACATCTTCATCTCCAAGTGAAATCATCTCACATCCTTTTCTTTATTCTCCCTGCAAATCTGGACTTCTAGCTACCAACACACTCTGTGCCAAACTCTTTATTTCCTGATGTCTAAACTAATAGAAATGATGTAAAAGTTTAACAGATGTTACTGCCTTTATGCTCGAGTACAGCATTCGTCCCGCCCCTCTTTAACCCCCCCGAGTATAAACACTAACTGATGCCACTGAAACAAAAGTAAAAATGCAAATGTGGGGAGTAAACGCCAAAAACTGTCAGAAAAATAAACACTCAAGAAAAGTAGAGAAATCTGAAAATTCTATTCAAATACAGAAACAAAATATTTGTACTTTGTAACTTCCCACCTCTGCTTAGTTACCTTTAAAAATGGCTGCCTCCCCCACACACACGCCAGCTTTAATGCTACAGGTCATAAAATCCTATACTTTTTCTATAATTCTGTGATCTGATCTGTTCTATGATCTGATTCTATGCTGCACCTGGATTTGCAGCCTAATGTTTCTTTTCACCAAAACTTGATGCTAACCAGGTGTGAGGGTGTTTAATTCTGTGCCTCTGTGTCAGTATAGTTATATCAGTATCAGTTATTCAGAAATAATAACCACAATCAACACAACATCATTTATCCGTTGTTTCTCGCCCTTTTGCTACCTCCAAACTGAAACACAGCCCCATGAGCACCTGTGGTTGTGTAATTGATTTTTCACATATTATTTCTGGTTGAACTGCAGCTCCGGTGGTCAAGCAGGTCACTTACTAACTGGGAGGTTGGTGGTTTGATCCCAGTCTGCTCCAGTCTACATGCCAAATGTCCTTGGGCAAGATACTAACCGCATGTAGCTCGTGAATAGCATAGCAGCAAGTTGTGTAAAGCGCTTTGAGTTCTCAGATCAAGTAGAAAAGTGTTTTATAAGTCTTCATTATGACCCTGCCTCTTTGATTTCTCTGTACATGTGTTTGTATTTGGAAGAAAGAGGAACCTGTAGCCCAGCGACCCCCGACCCCCGGGCCACGGGCCGGTACCGGTCTGCTAGTCGTTTGGTACCAGGCTGTGAGAGTCGAGGCTCGGGTGTGAAATTTATCGTTTTCAGGGTTTTTATCGTTAACTCGGTTCCCCCGGGTCTTTTCCCGTGTTGTAGTTTGTGCTCTTATTTTGAAAGACATTTTTACATGTTACCATAGCGACCAGAGAGCATTAAGGGGCAGAGAGGAGGATGTTCCTCTCAATGTTGTTGGTGCATTTCAGGAGGACGCTGCTAATAAAGTTACACAATTACACGTTTATTATTATATTTACAAAATACCAGTTTCTGTCTCGGCCGTATCGTTTTATTTGTTGCAATCACGCGCCACGCCTTAAAGGCCGTGAAATATCTTCTGACATTAAACTGTCCGAGACACAAAGTTGTTGGGCACGGCTGCTGTAGCTGATGCCATCGACCTCTTTCAGGACTTGTTTGGCTGAATATTATAACTCTATGTACTGGATCTATATTTCCTGAGGTGCCCACTATCACCACACATTGGGGCAACTGCCCATTTAAGATTTTGCGTTTAGCTCATTAAAATGTCGCCACTTTTGAATATTCAGTCCTGCCATTCAGAGCAGAAAAAGTAATCACTAAAAGTTTTGTCGTTGCTGTGAAACAAACCTTTACTGATGTATTGTTAATGCATAAACATGCTCCTGTCATACTTGGACATTTAAGAGTGTGGCCATGTTTATGTGTTGTGTAGAGGTTGTGGAGGTAGGCACGATACAGTTTACTACTAGAACAGTAGTAGTAAGTAGGGGTGCAACGATACTCGTATCGATATTGAACCGTTCGATACAGTGCTTTCGGTTCGGTACGCATATGTATCGAACAATACAACATTTATTTTATCAACTTTCCTTCTGACGGTGCTGTCTGTGTTGAGCGCTCAGTGGATCTGTGCTCGACAGTGCAGCCTAGGCGGAGTAGTCGAACGCAGATTCACTGAGCGCAGCGCAAGCTAGCGAGACAGAAGCTAAGCTTGTTGCAACATGGCAAATTGAACCTCCCCCACCCTCATTCAGATCTGGCGTTTGGAACTATTTTGGTCTTCATGTGACGTATGACCCTGAAGGTAAGCGCGTCATGGACTAAAGTAAAACAGTATGTTGGATGTGCCAGCAATGCTCAATTACATGGGTGGGAACTAGTGTGTTAGCGCAGTTAGCTCGTTAACGTGTTGGCCGTCCAGCCCCACGCACGGGGCGATCCGCGGTAGCTCGTTAACGGAGATTTGCCGTGTTGTGGCGTTAACGTCATTTCAGATTAACGCTGACAGCACTAGTGGGAACACAACGAATATGACTGCACATTTACTCCGACATCATCCTAGTGCAAAGACAAGTGGAAGCAGACAAAAACAACAAGCAGCATGCTACAAACTTTAGCCGAGTCATTTAGACAGCCGTTAGCACATGATTCTCCTTATGGGGACCTGATATGTTTAATATGCTGCTGAGAGTATAGCCCAGAAGAAGCGTATAGTATAGCTTTTATTTTGAAAGAGACATTTCTCTGTAATAAACTCTCTTTTCCAAAGATGAGGGATTTCTCCATCAGATAGATTTATTTTATTTTTTTATTTTGTTGTTTCAGCAACATTAAATTTAAAAACTGTACTTTTGAGTTAAAATATATATTTATAATTTTAATAAATGACAAAGAAAAAAGGCATGAACATTTTTTTGTATCGAAAAAATATCGAACCGTGACACCAAAGTATAGAACCGAACCGTGAATTTTGTGTATCGTTGCACCCCTAATAGTAAGTTAATAAAACGCAAACAGAAATGGAAAAGAGTGATGATGAAGCAAACCAAAGCATTTATTGCTCAAATCTCATTTTGACTGCAAGGCAGCCAACGTGGACGTAGTCTGCTCCTCTCTGCTGTTTATTTTGTTTAAATAACTAAATTTGTTTAGACTCAAGTCTAGAAAGTTGTTGTGATGCTGTTTTTGGTAAGAAATCTGACGGGACTGTGAAGGAGAAAGAATCATGATAACAGACAAAAACATTACATCCCTAAGGACAGCATGTACCACCAACTACACTACAGCTGTGTTTGTGTGGCTGTGATGATGCACACAAGGATAAAACCTGGATCCAGTAAACTCAGCACAGTCACTGACATACAAAAACCAGCCAATGGAAACAAAGAAGACAGAGCCAGTTGACAGACATCAAGGCGATAAGTGAGTGAGAAGGGTTTGGCAGAACAAGACACAGACAAAAAGCGGTTCTCACATGCTCTCATTGGGTGAGATACTGTCAGTGAGATAAGAGCCATTACGATTCTCCATTTCTGCTAACCTGCAGAGGGGGAAGAAACAGAACAGTCAGTCCCCAAACCAAACGTTGAACAATTAGCAGATGAGAAGGACACACAACTCTAAAACTTTCATGTCACTGAGACTCAAGAACATTTAGCTCGATAGGAAAAACTGATTTTACTGGGAAACTGGTTTCAAATATAAAATATTGTTTTTCCCAGTGTTTGCCATATGTTGTCATTCTTTTGTCCTTTGCAGATGAATGTTAGACGCTACAGGGAATTAATGGCCCAGCAGATTTCAGCATATCACATGGAAACAGCTTCAGCCATGCCAAGCTAAGCGTTTTACTGCAAGGACCTTCTGTTTCCAACGTACAGACGCCTTCATACAGAAATGTTCAGAATGAACAACAACGTATTCCTGAGGATGGAGCTGCCTTAAAGACTTTCACCCGAGCTCATCACAGAGAAATAAAAGCCAGATGTCCCAAAGAAAGACCCTGCGCTGCCATAGTAACCATGTTAGCCAGAACGTGTGATGAACGTTTTGATCAACGGGGACTGGACACGAGTAGAAGAACTTTCATTAACAGATTAAATGGATACATTTTGCTCCAGTAACACTGACACTGACATTCTTCCCCCTCCTCTCCTCTCCAGATGGGCTGTGACAGACTGACGACTAAAGGCTGCTGTTGTTACAATTAAGAGATACCCTCATGGTTTGGCAACCATCTGCTCACTAAAAGCTTAACCATGTTATTTCTGCACTCTACCACCAGCTTTAATCAGCTGCTGGATGTTATCTGTGCCGATCTGGGCCTACCAGGCTGAAAGCAGTGGAAGGGTTTGTTTGTGTTAGCCTAAAGCGACAGTGAGAAGTGTCAGAACCCGGGCAGAGATCAAACACTTAGCCTTGGCTTAACGTTTGGCTCACACCAGAGGAACTGACCAGCTGCCTGATTGAGTCATTGTTTAATTTAACTTCTTCTAGTCCCTCAGCAGTGGGTTAGTGGGAGCAGTTAGCTGCAAACTAAATTAACATGTGACTATATTAATGGCCTTTGCCCAGAGTCCAGTACTGGAAACTATTACATGGATATAAGTAATATTAGTTTATGGAGATGTATAGTCTGGATCGTGAGCTTAGTTAGACCATGACTAACTGAAAACAACTTGAGACACTTGGCATTAAAAGCACAAAGACTCTGTTCGCAGTGACCTGAGCTTAAATACAAAGTCATTATTGTATGAAGTTGACACGTCTTTGTAAAGGAGACGTGTTTGGTGAGTACATGAGTGAACAGTCAACACTTCAGATCCAGGTCAATGAGAAGGTGACACATTTAGGACCTAAAGGAGGCAGGTTCCACTGAGCATCTGCTCGTGGGACGTGCAGAAGTATGTGGAGCCAACAGGTATGTGAAGGTACCTCACATCAGAAAGAGAGAAAGCTCCAGCAATCCCACAACCCAGTGAGGAAAACTGTCTCTGTGACTAAATGTCTGCGTGAGCACAGAGGGGAGGGGCACAGAAAATGCTTTGCTTTAGCATTTTTCCCCAAAATAATAATTTCAAGTCACATCAGTCAAAATGACTGTTCTGCAGAGAACATCACGCTGCCTGTAACATCGTTCATGTTTGGGTTTGTGGTGGATCAGTGATGTTCTGGGGGGGTCGATCCATGGAGGGACAATGAACCTCTACAGCAGTGACCGCCCTTAGGTATCGGATCAGATCCTATCCTGGTGCAGGTGGTCCTGGGTGCGTGACAACGCCTGGCCTCATGTAGTGTGCAGGTACTTCCTGTAGGATGAAAGGATCCACACCACTGACCGCCCCTCGCCTGTCCTAAATCCAGTGGAACACCTCTCTATGTTTCGGTTTCATTCGTGCAGGAAAATCAGTAATGCCTTGGACCAGATCTGGGAGGAGATCGCCCAGGACACCATCTGTTCTCGTATTATAGAGGCACACGGGGGCTGACAGACTACTCTCCTACAGTCTGACTGGCTGCACTGAAATATCAGCACAATGGACGAGCCTGTTGCATCGTTCGTTCACTCGATCTTTGGGGTGTCTTTCAATTCAGCCCTCTGTAGGTCGATCATTTTTCCTTTACATTAAAACATATGGCGTCCTTTATTTGCTAACACATTAACCAGTCCTTATTAGTGTAGATATCCAGCATGAGCAGTGTATCAGAAAGATAACCAGAGTAAAGACAGAGCAGCATGATTTCATTTGTTAAAGGAAAAAAGCTGCTCAACTGCTTGGCCTCGTGAAAAAATAGATGCCCTCCCTCGTTGAATCATTAATTAACTGAGTACACACATGTTTTTGGAAAGGTGAGTTTAAATTCACAAGCCACACCCAGAACTGATTACTGTCAGACCTGTGAAATCAAGAAATCACTTAAATCAGACTGACAAGTGAAACAGGGAGAAAGATTTCAAAAAGCAACACATTATGCTGTGATCTTAAAAACCAAAAACAGAACATTTACGAAACAAACAAAGATCATTTCTAAGCTGTTGTTACTGAGATAGAGCCGTTAGCTACAAATGGCAGAACTTGGAACAGTGTTGAGCCTTCCTATGAGTGCAGTGACCTAAACAAACTGCCTTACTTGCCTCAGTCAGGGTCAGTGTTTATGATTAAACAATAAGGAAAAGACTAAAAAAACATACAAAAAGAATACGAAGGCTTATCTCATTGGTGCGGACCACTGCTGACATTATGGGTGGGACATGGGGGTCCAGGCCCAGGTCAGCTGCATTCAAACGAGATCCCTCAACTACAACTTGCACTAATCTATACAGTTTAGGGCTGCCACGATTAGTCGACTATCAAAATCGTCAACGACTGATTTAATAGTCGACGCGTCGTTTGAAGCTTTGTAAGATCACAAAAGACGCAGGAATAAGTAGTAGGATTTAAGAGTGTAATAACGGACTGAAACAGAAGATGGCAGCACTGCATGTACAAGGATGCCAGCTGCCGTTAAACACCAAAGAAGAAGAAGAAGCTGTGTCCCAGAATTCATAGCACAGCCCAGCTCAGTTTCCAACAATGGCGGCAGCTAGTTAGTTTTAATATTACTCTTATTATTCTTTCTGGGTCACAAAATAAACGTTTAACATATTTTCAGGCGAGAATGTAGCTGTGTAAACCTCAAATATCTGCTCAGTTTATCAAGACACCACATATTTTCAAAAGCGCTCCGACGTTTTCGGAGACGTCTGTTACCCACTAGCTCGATAGCTAGCCGGGGGCTAGGCTCACTAGAGCCGTGAGAACACCGGACTCCCGCTGATCGTTTTCAAACCCACCGCCGTCTTTCGCTACTCAGGTTAAACATGATATATAAGTCACTTAGATAACTTCAAAATGTTATTGTTTGGCTTTTTTCAGTATTTTATTTGTTCCTGAGTAAATCGGTTTGGCTGAGATTAAAGTTATAGTTTTTACACAGCTGAATAAATGTCAAGCAGACAGCTGATTATCAGAAGTGTGAGATGCTCGAGAATTTACTCCGGTGTCCTGTTATATTTTAGATAGCAAGGAGTTTATTAAACTTCACCGAAACAATCTGCAAATGTCCGTATTACAGAGAAGATCACGCAGTGCAGACTCAGTTTATTCAGTTCACAGTAGTTCAGTGCTTCTGCAGCAATCGTGGTAAGCAGCCTGGCTGACGAGGACACTGGTTGGACTTTCACTTCACGTTTATTTGAAACTTAAAAGAGTTCGTTCACCAGTTTGTGAAGCTACTGAAATGTTGTGTGTTTGCACTCAGCTGTGAGCCACTATCTCCCCTGCTTACCTCTGTTTTTGCACTTTTCCTGTAGTCACAGTTCTCTGCTAATGTACTGTGTGCGTATGCTTAGAATTATGCAATGCATGGATTTTTTTTCAAAGCTGTCAAAGCTGGTTGCACATCCAACTAATTCTTTCTCCTGACGAGGCAAAAGGCAAAAACTGTTTGGAAACAATTGATGGAAGCTGTACTGTTGCCTCGCAGCAGGTCCTGGGTTCAAATCCACTATCTGGTAATTTGGCAGGAGACTTCCTGTGCATGAGTTCTCTCCGGGTACTCCAAACTCCTTCGACAGTCCAAAGACATGCACTTAATAGGGCGAGGTTAACTCGCCATAGGTGCAAAGGTGGGTGTGGATCTGTCTTGTCTGTGCGTGTTGGCCCTGTGATGATGCAGCTGAATTAGAATAACTCTGAAAAGAAGAGTGGGCCAGTGCAAGCCTCCTTACCAGTTACTGCAAATGCTTAATTACAGTTCTCACTGCCAAGAGAAGCACAACCAGTTATTAGGTTTAGGGGGGAATTAGCGTCTCACATGGAGCCAGCAGGGTCTGAGAAGCTTTTTGCTTTATTTGAAATTGTAATTCAAAGATTGCATTTTATATTTACTCAGGTTATCTTTCTCTAGTATTCAAATGTGGCTGATGAGTCGAATATGTAACTGTAACAAATATGCAAAACATTACAAACATAAATCTACTGCTGTTTGCAGCACTGTGTGTCTGCTGTTTGCAGTCATGTTACCGGTTGGCATAGTGCTCGATCCGCGTGTGCGTGTCGTCATGTGAGAGCTGAGGGGAAGATCCCGGCCTGTGAGGAAGAAGCAGAGACAAAGAGAGAGCTCATGAATCCAACACATGAATCACAACTCTCTCACACACGCACACACACACACACACACACACACGCGCTGCATGACTTCATAGCGCAGCGGTGAAGGAGCGAGAGCAGCAGATTTGTGTGGAACCTTCTGTAACTACGTGTCTTACAGCTGCTTGGACTTCATGTGCTGACAGAACAAGCAGTTTATGGAGAATGAAGGAACAATGACACCAAGCTCACCCAACAATAAAACACCTCTGGGACATTATGTTTAGGTCCACGTTGCACCTCAGATGTCGTGGAGGTTGGTAACGTCCTGGTGCTAATGGACGGTAACTGAGCCTCATCCACCCATTTGTACGAGCACTAGCTCCTGAGCTACAGCCAGCAGAGCCCCATCACTTGATGTCTGATCAGGAGCCCAGCCTGCTGTCAGGCAGGCGTGTAGTCAATATTACTCAGCACCATTTTCAGTTGCTGCAATTAAATTTGGACAAACGGCTTCGCCTGCCGCACCTCACTTTGATTTTCATCCCTCTGTAATCATTTTCATTTCCATCTTTATTCCTGACATTACTCCGTCCTCATCGTTACACATGTCTGGCTTGTTTTTCCATCTGATGTGTTTTGTGTACGCTCGCTTTTATTGAGCAGTGTATAAAAAGCAGCAGACAAATTGAGTAGCATCCATCAAAATGGTTATTGGCATGATGTCACGTAAACATAATGTCATGTAAACATGATGTCACGCAAACTTATGGCTGCTGGTGGTCGTTGGGTGTAGCGTCTGCTCAGCTTTAGGAGGAGAGGTGGAACAAAATGGGTGAGAAATCAGTCGTCATGTAATCAAGTGCTGGGACTTTGTGCTTCATATTCACAGGTTATATTAATATAACATATTCCTCTCCATACAGCAACAGCTGGAGGCTGTCTGGGTATCTTTAAGGTATCTTTAAGAGTATTGTCGTATCCTGATATTTCACATGTGATTGATAAAGGCTGAAATACTCTGCAGTAATCAGCCCATTTTATCCAAACCATCTTGTTCTTTCAGCTGCTTCCTTTAGAGGTCGCCATAGCGACTCATCTGGCTCCAGCTCACTCTATCCACAGCACTCTCTCCTATCAACCAACCCAGGAACATTCAAACTCCCAACAGAGGCAGGAAACTGGAGCCCACCAGCCTCTCACTGTGAAGGTTGCAGCATTTTCTGAACTGATTCATCACCTACACCTAAACGAGTATTTTTGTTTTATACTAAAGCGATTTTTTCTTCAACCAAGATGAGCCTTGCATATATTTTTCACTGGAGTATGATCACACAGATCAATGAGAGTCTGTCTGCTCTGATCAGCAGCGGGATGCTGACAGCTGCAGGGACACTGTCTCCATCCTGACGTGGAGTTCATTTATAACAAATCAAGAGAACAAGACGACAACACAACGACTGAAATGACTGAAGGTGAGAACACGTGTGTGTGTTTGTGTACGAGCCAGGTACTCACGCATGGTCTACAGGCCAGAAGTTGATCAGTGTGACAGGACTGCAAGACAAAAAAACACAGGAAGTGGATGGACAACATACAGGTATGATTGGAGCTGAGATATGGAAAGCATCGAGCAGGTGATGCAGGCGGGTAGAGTCAGACTGTAGTGTGTCTGTGTCTGCACAGCACTCTCACACACACTAAACAAACAACACAAACACATTTGACATATTTTGTTTGACCTTCAATAAAACAACACAAATGTCCACAGAAATATGGATAATAAGACACAGCTATCATGTGACGTGTCAGTCCTTAATATGCTTAATATGCATGCAGCTGCATTTTTGTCCTCACGGGTTTGAGGGCATTTTTGAGGCCCTCAAACCCTAGTGTCAGGGTTACAATTAGGTCATGGTTAGGCTCAGGCTTAGGCATAAGCAGCTAGGGAAAGCATTACGCCAATGAGATGTCCTCACTAAGATATTAAAAGTATGTCTCACGTTTCCATGTTGTCTCCTTCCAGGATGGTCTGCACGGGCAGGTAGCCCATCCGCGGGTGTTTGGCGAAGTAACGCTTGGTCCTGAATTTGTTCTTCAGCACTTTGGCAAAGTCCCGGACGTCCTCTCCTGATGTGGTCTGGAGAGAGAGGTAGGACACACAGATGACATCGTTTCCTCCGTAGGAAGAAGCAGACACACACACGGCGTAGAACAGATGACTTGTTCACATACCGGGGTGCAGTACTCGACCATGGGGTACTGCATCTTGTGCCCCTTTGCAACACGGCCGGAGAAAAAGCAGCTTTGACAGATGTCATAGTTGAAATGTTTTAGGCTCCGATATCTGGGGAAGAACAGGAGAGAGAAACAAGTGTGAATGAAAGAGAGCAGAGAAGATGAAGAAGCCAAGAGGAAAAAGAGAAGGCGAGGGGATCAATACGAGGAGGTAATTTATAGCTCTGCTTTCTCCGAGGTCAGCCATGGCCCCAGTGACACGTTTATTCTCTGCCTTTGGAAGTCTGTGTTTAAATTTATCACCAACAAAAGTCAGGGTCAACCTCCAACAACAACATCAGCACCGTGCTCACAGGTCTAAACCTTTGCTGTGTAGAATATGTCTCTTATTATCCCAACATTAGTGACTTTACATGCACACAAGGATAAATAAAACCTCTAAGGACACTATCTGAGATGACATTTTTAGCTGTGAAACCTTGTTCCCAGACCTCCCACTCAGACTTTTGTCGAATGAAAAGTAACACGTGGGCAGTATGGGGGGGGCATGCAGCCTGGAGCAGTCTGGGATCAAACCACCGACCTTCTGGTTAGTGGCTGACCTGCTCTGCCACCTGAGCTACAGATGATTCTTTTGAATTCATGAATTAATAATAATTCATGAATTCAAAAGAATCATCTTGTTTAGTTGCTCTTGTTTTAAGATATTTTCTCTCAAAGCAAGAAAGAAGAAACACTGGCAGACTAGTTTCAAGTTCATCCGTCTCAAACTGAGCGTTTCAACACTTGTTTTAAGATATTTGTCACTTGTGTGAAGTCTAGATATTATTTTTTATTTCAAGAATCTTACCAAGTGTAATTTTCTTACTGCACTTGATTATAGTTTATACTCCAGAGTTATTTTCTCTAATAAGTATTTCTTCACACTGGTCTCTTTAGCTTCCAGACATTTAGGAGCGGATGATCCTGTCCCAACTCGGAGACACGGAGCTGCCATCAAATCCAAAATGAACTCAGATTTTTCTTAAAGATTTCTCAGTTTGGACATTTTACATGTTTTCTATTTACTGTTTTGATCTGAAACTAATTTTATTCTATTTATATTTACTTTCTGCAGGGCAGCCCGAGATTTATAGAATTGTGTTTGACTGAATGCAACTTGTTGTTTTTGGGTCTTAAATGAAACGATGTGAATATTTTTAGTATTTCAGATTTGCTGATCTGAGCAGGTTCTGGACCTGAGACTAAGGATGACTCACAGTCATGGCATTCTTAGTCTATATACACACATAAGTCTTTAATACTATGAGAATTCTCTGTATTATAAAACAGATTGCATTACTGCAGCAGCTGTTAAATGCACCGACCTGAAGCCTATGATTGGACATTCCTTGCAGATGTTGCACTTGGCCTGGTGTTTGGCGGTCTCTGCAGCAGCGACACGATGAAGGACAGGAAGCCACACCATGGACTGAGGCTCCAGGCGCATCCAGTCCAGGAACATGGTGGCCTCAAGCTCAGGCTTGTTGTTGGCCTGAAATAACAACATGACAGGTTACGGCGTTAAATTCTGACTTTTTTCTCAGACTTCTGGAAAAGAAGAAAAAAAAAGTGGCCCTAATCCTCTTCCGTAAGCGTCCACAAGTTTCAAGATTTCATTTTCAAATTTTGATCCCATAACAGCTCGAGCTGATTACATTTTTATCCAACGTCAAAGGCAAGGTCACAACAAATGTAAAGAAAAAATTGGAAACGACAGCAACTCAGCCATGATCTGGTCGAGGAGGGTCAGCTGATGTTGAGGCGCGTTAGTGTGCAGAGGTCGCTAAAAACCTCAAACTTACATGTGACCTTCAGATTAGCTCATAACAGTACAGAGAGCTTGGAGTGGGTTTGAATCCTGAGCTACAGCCACACATTTGCGATGGCTGTAGAGCAGGAGTAGAGTAGGAGGAGCAGGAGTAGAGTAGGAGGAGCCATCTGCTAATCAGGTTGGTGATTCGATCTCTGGCTTCACCAGTCTGAATGCCAAATATCCCTGGATAAGATGCTACCCCAAGTTGCTCTCCCATGCATCCATGTGAATGTGTGTGAATGTTACTGTGGTATTGAGCACTTAAAGCAGAGTAAAACGAGCTGTGTGAATGTGTGAATGAGGCAACCCTCACGAAACGTACAAACTGAAAGCAGCTGCGGACGGAGGGCTCGATGTTGGAGCCGCCGAAGGAGGCGACCTCGCCAAGTTGTCGGGGGATCTGAATGGAGTCGTGCAGCAGGAGGCCCAGTCGCCGCTGGTCACAGAATCCCGTCGCACTGGCAACCTGCCGGAACAGGACTGGAGAAGACGAGGCAGAGAAAACACGAGAGGTTGGAGAAAGTCCACACAAGGATTTTCCTTTGGTATGATTTTATTTGTGAGATGAAATATAAGTGAGTACTTATTATTATTAGGACACAATAATGGCAGAAAACATTGCACATTGACTTACATCTGTATTTATCCTCCAAATGAGCCTTGCAGAGTGAGATGATGCCAGTTTTGAACGACAGAGATCTGATCTTCCCGGTGCGACCGCTGCCAACAAAAAGAGACGGTTTAGAGCCGAATCATCAGAGAAACACGACGTGTTGAAGTGCTGCACGTACGTGTCGTAGACGTTCAGCAGCCAGTTGAGGCACATGTCAACGCAGAGCGGGACATTGACCAAGTGGGAGTGGTTCTGCTCAAGTCGCTGGTAGAGGCTCGTGAGGCAGGTGACCAGCTGAGAGATGTCCAGCAGCTGCTCGTTCTGCTTCAAACCGTGCTGGTCGAATATCTCGCAAGCTGCCGGCATGCTCAACAGGTCCACTGAACAAGACACACAGGGAGGGGCACGGTTAGTCAGCACATCTATGGGCGTCGTCCAGCCTGAGTCAGCTCAGACCTCCATGTCCAAAGTTTCCTGGAGACTGGAATGAGTTTGCCTGTCTCGAGCAACGATGAGGTGTCTCATTATCGTCTTTATCGAGTGTTTTTCTATCTATGGTTTTACTGCATTAGCGGTGTGTTTGGGACGACTGTCAAATGACAAAATCAAACTGTTGCCAATCAGATGCAAAGTGCCAAAACCTGAAGGAGGCACCAACAGTCAGTGTTCAAGTTCAGCTGTGGTGTCATTTGGCAAACTTTAGCTTTTCCTCACCAAGTCGTCTAACGTGGACGTCTTGACAGCCGTTCCACTGAGACCTTTCAGATGAGGGTCAGTAAACAGAGGGACCAGATGTATCTCACAGGTCTGTGCCAGATTTCTGAATGTCTTTCAGAGACTGTTCATCTACTGCAGACAGTTTTTTCAGGTGTGCCACTTTTTTCTTTTCTACTTGTACATTTTTCACAAACACATTGCACACCATGCTGAGATATGTCAAAATTTAGGCCAGTTGTTGCTTTCAAATCACCTTGTTGGTGCAAAAATACTATTTTGTGTATTTCTTCTTTTTTTTTTCAATATTTTCTTTTAATTTTTTCCCCTCAACAATAAATACAGCTCAGGCGCTGACATGATAGGACAAGAAATAGCACAATAATAATAATAATCAATAGGGAAAGACAAAAGAAAGAAAACATTAAAATTAGAAACTACCAGGATCCATAATGAATTAAATGTCATGAATATGTAATAAACAGGGAAATTGCAGTGCCATGATACATGTTTATACAACGTGAGCTTTCTCAAGGAGAGTACAAAACGGAGTCCAGGATTTTGAGAAAACATTTGCTGCAGGTATCGAACTTTTTCCAGTTGAATGACTGATAACACGTCATTGAGCCAGACACTGAAGGAGGGAGGAGCAGCGGACTTCCTTTAGAATAAGTCTTTTCACAATCATCATTCCGAGGTCGATTGGCTCCCGCACAGTCGCGGGGATAGTTCTGGAACGTACACAACCAAAAACTGCAATTTCTGGATTGGGTGAGATGGAGCTTTAGAGTACCAATCAAATATTTTGGACCAAAAATTGGTCAATGAGGGGCAACGCCAGAAAGCGTGAGCCAATGTGCTCTCTGATGTTTTACATCTGTCACATATGGGGGAAGTTGAAGGATAAATTTTGTGGAATAATGTAGCTGATGGACAATTTTAAATTGTATTAATTGATGTCTGCTGTTGACAGAGCAGGAATGAATCTTTGATCGGCATTTGTCCCACATTGATTCTGATATTTCTATGCCCAAACCTCCCTCCAAGCGTCTCTTATCCTTGTAGTCTGCACTTCAATGCTGTCATCAAACAAATGTACAATTGTAGAAGTCAAGTGTTTGGAGTAAGGAGGGCTCAGGAGCAGCTTAAAAAGGTTATGTTCATGTGGAACATCTTGGTAATTCTTCATATTGGATTGCATAAAATGCCTGACTCTATTTTGTGTATTTCTAACATTGTTACTGTTGCCACTTTTTGTCACTTCAACTAAAGAAATTGAAACAAATTGTGTTTTTGAGCAGCTGACATTTTAAGCCAACAGCTCTTTGGGAATCACCCTGTTGGTGATTAAACCAGTCAAACTGTTAACTTTGGCATGTTTGACAGAATTAACCAGTTGCTGTTGATGCTAGTAAGAAAGTACCTAGAAATAGTAAAGATAGATCACTGTTATTTGTCTCAACAAGTCTGTTATGTGTGAACAATACTCGTTGACCCGTGGGTTAGGGTTGAAACATTAATCTGTGTGTCTTCAACCTGGCTCAGCAAACAACAGCAAAGCAAATCCAGGTGAAAAGTGCAGATGGACGAATAAAGGTGGAGAAGATACACGTGCTAATTTAGAAAGAAAACTTTGTACGATCCCAGAAAGCCTGAAAAATTACATCTCAAACCCACTTTAAAAAAATACAAGAACGTTTGGCTCCCTGGAAGCAAAAGATAAAGAAATGAGGAGTGGCTCCAACCTGCTGCACAGCACTGCACTCAAGGCAGCAAGGCACGAGCTATATATCTGTTTTCTTCTTTAATAAGAGTTCACAGTGAGCCGTGCTGTTCATCACAGCAATGTTAAGAAATAATAAACTGGGCTAATATGGCATGTTTGTTAATACAGCGATACACATGTTAATGTGATCTCTGGTCTCCCAGTGTCCAGCATTCAGAGGCTGCCTGAGGACTCATGTGAGAGAAAATCTGCTCACACAGACATGTGGAGCCAAACACTGTCAATAAGGCCTCTGCAATGTTCTGAAGACAGTTAAACCTGTCAGGTAGTGACGTCCAGCAGGTGAAGCTCCATGAACACGCACAGCTGTGGATTCCAGCTGTGTTGGTAGTTCTGCAAACTTTGACAGAGTCGAGCTTTTCAGTTCAATCAGCTGCATTTCGATGTCCTCTGTGTCCAGCAGGTTAAAGAGAGACAAATCCTCGAGTCTTCAGATGTATCCGTGTATCTCCGTGGTGCTGATGCTGCGCTGAGCGGAAAGCTGCTGAAGCTTTTGAAGTGTTGGAATGTAGAAATTTCAACATTGCTAAGTTTTAGCCAATTACAAGTTGAATGTGGTAGTTTGGGTTGTTAGCTAAGAGACCGTCATTAAGAAGCGGCACAACTGATGTGTCTGTGAGCTAATTTGCGATGTGCACCAGTGGTGACCCAAACATTTAAAAAAATCCACTTTCACAGATTAATTCACTGCGTGTCGTGACATCAGTTAACCCTTCGCATGCCTGCTGCGGCATGAGTGCCCGGGGTCGCGACCCCTGCGTTATGCTATTATAAACGTAGTAAAAGCTTTAAAAACAGGCGTCACACTGACCATGAGAAAGGGAGTGAGAAAGGATTCATTGTATCATTGTGGTCACTGACCTGCTTCAGTCATGTTAGTTCACTTGACCACAGTTTGCAACTACAGCCAGAAATGGCTCCAGTCTGCTGTTAGACGTCACCATGCTCTGTTAGCACATGGTGCTGACACATGATTACGCTGTAGGTCAGCTCACTGTCACAAATATGCAATCTGGATTTTTAAGCCCATCAATATTTATGGACATGAATACTTGTGGGTTGAAATGTACAACTGTGCTGAGGCTCTAAAGTCGGTGAAAGTATCTCGCCTTGCCAGAGGTGACAACAATATTCACCTGTATCAATCCAGGGGTGGATGTGGACATTGTGGAGGACTGTAAATACCTTGGCGTACACTTGGACATTAAACTGGAGTGGGTTAAAAACATCACGGCACTTTACAGGAAGAGCCAGGGTTGTCTCTTTTTTCTGAGGCGGCCGAGGTCCTTCAACATCTGTCGGACAACGCTCGGGAGTCTGTTGTGGTCAGTGCCATCCTCTATGCTGTTGCATGTTGGGACAGCAGGTTGAGGGTCGCAGATGCCAACAGACTAAATAAACTGACCTGCAAGGCTGGTAACGTTGTGGGGGTGGAGCTGGACTCCCTTAAGGTGGTGTTGGAGAGGCGGATGTTGTCCAAGATAAAGACAATGTTGGGTAACACCTCCCACCCACTCCATGACATGCTGGCTAGCCACAGGAGCTCGTTCAGTGAGAGACTGAGATTACCCATGATGCACCACTGACCGACACAGGAAGTCATTCCTGCCTGTGGCTCCCTGTACAACTCCTCCACCTAACACACTGTGAACACTGCAATAGCTACACCCTCTTTTCTACTCAGTCATGTTGATGTCAATATATTGTGCTTTTTCTTAAATTTGTAAATCTGTAACATTTTGTTAAATAGTCTGTTACTGTTACTGTTACTGGAGCAACTGTAACCCACATAATCCCTGAGGGATTAATAAAGTATTCTGATTCTGATACACTCACATGGACACACAGGCCGAGTGCAGAGAGTAAGAGAGTAATAGTGCACAGAAGGTTGAGACAAAATTCAGAGAGAGCAGAAAGAGAAGGAGGTGTGTGGGAGGGTATCAACACAATAACAGACACACTTGTGTTGGGAGGAAAGGACTTAAACGTCCCTGTGTGACACAGATGCAGGAGAAGTGTATTTACTTACAGCAGAGAGCCTTCTGCAAGCGTCGGAGCTTCATGGCTGTGCGGTAGGCTGAGAACCGAACATTGTTCAGATCGGCTAGAGAAAGGAATACGAGGAAGAGAGCATTAGTTTTATCAGTGTTTTCACTTCAACCAGTAGAGCTTCTTCAGTTCAATTCAATTCTATGTCTATAACAGCCACCTCGAAGGTGCTTAGTGTTGTAAGGCAGAAATCCTACAGTAACACAGAGAATCAGACGATGACCAAGCATCTTTTTCCATCTTCTCCAGTATGTGGATCATGTGGCACCTGTTTCAAAGAGTTTAGTCAAAAAGACCAAAAAGGTCCCTAAGCAGGAAGTTTCTTACCCAAAGACTGGTAGAGCTCAGCCATCTTGGGATGGTCCCAGCATGTTGTCTGGGTCTGATGGCTAGAAGGGGACAGAGAGGCAACACATGAGTGAAATGCACATCAGCACATAAAGAAGTGTTGGTTAGGCTGACGTATCAGCCTATATTCAGAGGCTACATGTGCAGTGATTTCAAGGTTTATGCATAATACATTATTCAGTAGAGGTGGGAATCACCATACATCCCACGATACGATATTATCACAATACTTAACGCACGATACGATATTATTGCAATTTTTTAAAATATTTTGCGATATTCAGATTCTGTACATAAAGGTAAACTTTATCAATCATCATTTTCTCTAATATCAAAGTCTCACACTCAGTCTTTCTCTCATTTCAGTTTGATTGTTGACAAACTGAACGGTTTGTATTACAGTCTAGTCCAACTTAACTGAATCAACCATCTGGTACAATTATAGCTATTCTGAACTATGCAGTTTATGAAAACTATGCAGCCCCTTCAGCAACTGAAGAATTTGAAAGTAAATTAAAACAAAATATAATTTTACATTAAATAAAAAAGTTTTAAACTTAATTAAAATAAAACATGTCTTAAATTAAAATAAGTAAACTGTCATGTTTATTGCTGCCATAAACAAGTGAAACACATTTGGACATCAGAGCATGTTCCAGTCCACAAAAACCTTTTTGTAACAAAGTATCGATTTCTGCTGTCCCTGTATCGATACATTATTAGCAAACAAAATATCACCATGCTACACAGTATCCATTTTTCCCCACCCCTACTATTTAGTAAGTAACAATTACACCCATGTTGTCAAAGCCACTGTGACAGAAAGGTTCACAGACAACACTGTCCCACATCACGTGTTTATTTCACTGGAAAAGTAAGCAGTGTGCTTTTTTAAGCCTGCATGGTCGTCCAATCAAAGCGTGTTTTTCAGGTGAAACTCACCAAGCAGATGACAAAGCCTAAATAAATCTGACTGAGCCCAGTAATAAAGACATATAGCAGTGTGTGTATAGTTAAATAGTGCTGTGAGTGGCACATTTACATGCAAGAAGATGGAAATCCTTTGAGAGGAACAAAAAATAAACCTCAGTAAATGAGTTTATTTGAACAAAATTAAAAACATGAATTTATGCTCCTCTTGCTATCATAATATTCAAAAAGAACACAAAACACAGCATCTTCATCTCGGCTGTGTCAGGAAAGGACGACACGGCCAGAAGAGTTAAATGGTTGCTGTGTCATTCTCCCATTACAGATTCTTTCCTCGTGACTGACACTTCAAAGCTGCTCTGTGTGTGTTTGTGTGAAGATAAACAGACTGACACATTTGTGTGATTCAGAAAACAATGAGTGATATGTATGGTGTGCAGAAGAACAACAATATGACATTTAAAGATCACCTCTGAGTGTTTGTTTGCATGTTGCATGTCCATCACTGTCTCTGCCTTCTGAAGGATATAATAATGAACTAATTCAACGTTTATCTGAAACTTTCATACTTGGTGAAATGAAAAACTGGCCATGTAACCTGTTCAGTGTCACAGAGCTCGATGTGATGCCAGACACAAAGAAACAGGCTGAGAAAATTCAGATAAAGACAAAAGAAAGAAGCTAGCAGCAACACCTGGTCAGAAATGAGCTGCTGGGCGTAGCAGGAACAGAAATGGACAAACTTAATCATCTTTAATACAAGTCAAGTCTCATGGAAGTTTACATGGTGCTAAATTCTGCAGGAATATTAGGAATGTGTGATCTTATCCAAAAGTTACCACAAAGCTTCCATCTCTGCATCCATGCTCATGATTACATTCATTTAACTCAGTTTTAAATTTTTAATCAAACCGTTTTTAAACTGATCACTTCAGTTTTAAATACTTTCAACGATAACCAGTACACACAGCAGTCACTGACTCTGTCATGGTCTGTGGCTCTGTGTCTGAGGAGTGTGTGGGATGCCCGGTGGCCACACCCCCGGGCTGGGCCATCACCATCACACCTGCATCCCATTCCAGGCGCCAGGAGGATGATTTAACCGTGCGCTGACGGCTGCTCCACGCCAGGCCGTTAGTCACCCTCAGCGGTAACTAGGCTGCCTGCAAAGCTTTGTATATCTAAGTGTTACATGAACTGTGTTAATTCTGCCTCCGTGTGCCCAGGTTACTATGTTTTGTGTCTCCTGCCTGCTCGGATCTCTAAGTGCACCATCCGCCCTCATCCCTGCCTCCTCTGATTCGCTTTCCACGGACACGCTTCCCCCATATAGTAATGTCCCTCAATCTCCCTGCTCAGTAGTAATCGTCTCCCCTTTCTCCTGCAGCCTCCCACAGTCCTGATTACGGCTTCTCTGTAATTTGTCCCAGTTTCCTTCAGTTCTGTGATTTTGCTTCCTTGGTTGTTCCAGGTCGACTTTTGTTAAAACGATCAAATCTGTACTTGCTCGTATTGAGTCTGTTTTTGGATCCCGCTTGTGTGCACGAACTGCGGTTCATGACAGAGTCGACCCCCAGCTCCTCCAACCACCCCCCCTCTACAGTCCTTGCACGCTTGTAGAAAACAGTTTTGTTTGATAAAGAAAGAAAGAAAAGCGAAAACAGAGGAGCTGAAAAACTAGGCGAGAACAAGAAGAGGAAAACCACAAATTGTCCCACAAATATGTGTTAAATTGCTGGTACTACTCAACAGTAGCACCAGCAACAAGTAGTAACAAGTCGCTGGACACTAGTCATCAGTTAAGCTGCTGCTAGAACGAGCTGTGGAGAAATGCAGGGGGAGGGACAGCAGCCCCACCCACTCAGCGAGGAAGACAGAGGATGTAATTAACGTGTGTGTAAATAAAATAATTGGCTACTTTGACTACAAAATTGTTCATCAAATAAACTGAAAAATGTACATTTATGTTGTATTTGTATGCATAGACTATTATTATATAACTTCATTTGTTTCATTTACACATTTCTTTTCTTTTGCACGTCACCATTGCTTTGAGAAATTGCACAAATGTGTTTGACTGGATCATCTGGGCTCTTCAGACCGATCATGATGGGCCAGTTTTTGTCTGGGAACCGATCCATTTACCAGCTAAAAGACCAACTGGGATTCAGCTCCACGTGTTCTTAGCAGAATCAATATGATATGTACAAATAAGAGACTTGTGGCTGTCAAGAAGTAACATTTGATATAATATCTTGGGACAATTTATATTTCACATGCTAACATGATAGGCAGCTAGGTTACGTAGCACTATGTGGCAACAAGTGCAAGAACGTGTATGAGTTCTTGGGGATCCCTGTCATAAACCTACCATCGAGGGTTGGATGTCTTATTAACCCTTTAAGACCGACCATAGAACCAAGTCCGCCAGAGCTTATATTATATGTTTACATGCTGTGGAGCCATTTTTGGGAGCATTTCAAGTTGCTATACATCAATACAACCATTACAGCCCAGATTTTAATAATATGTCTGCATTAAGTGCATAGTAATTACATAAATTGCAAAACAGTGCAATAAACTACAAAAAATTTGAAAATCGTTTTTGTTTTTTAACATATATTTCTAGTTAGAGAAATTTAAGAGGTTTATCCCTCAAAACTGTAAATACAAAAAAGTTGCACAAAATAGTTTCTCACCACAGGAAATTTATTTTGAGTGTCTTCATAGTTTTATTTTTGAAATACACCAATTTTTATACACTGCAGGAAAAACGAAAATAAATATTATAATGCTAATTTGCAAAAAAGCAGCATATGCATCAAAATAAACTATTTCCAGCAGTGCAATATGAGTCCTAAGCATCCCAGAAACCACACAGAAAGTCATAAAGTCAAAGATAACTTTTAAAAACACCAGTATAGGCTCATGAGGCCCTGATGGTAAAAAACTACATTTCCTCAAAATGACGTCACTTCCAGTTTGGGGCAGGACATGGTGGACATGCGATAGTTCGTGCTGATGAACGTAGGAAGTGTTACAAACAGCTGATCGGATCGGCAAAGCGTGTTTCTGGAATATTATGTTTTTGTTGCTGCAAGTGCTTTTTATGCAGTTTTTGCAAAGCTATATGTGGAAGGAAACTGTGACCGAGGACAAGCTGATGGCATAAGATGTAAGTACAACTCCTCCGGTTTCATATGCAAAAAAAATTATTGCGCTAGCTCACGTGGTTGCAGTGCTACAGGGATTTAAAAATAGTTACGCAAAACAGAGCGTGCTGCTCCGACCGGCTTTAACGGGTTAAAGGACATGATATTCTTCTACTGAAGTCCAAATAGCAGACTTAAGTAGAGAAGCCTGCAGTACCTGAGAGCGTGCATCAGGTTTGCACAGCATGACTTTGTCACCAAACTGTCAACACATGTTCCTGTCACACTCTGAGGGACGACATTCAACGTTATCTGAGATGTGCTGCAATGTCTGTACATCTTTTCTAGAATTTCATTAACAGTCTGTTCATCAAACCTCACGTGCATCTGACTAAACCACCTGTTATCTGTTCACAGAGCAAACAAACGTTCACAAAGGCATTTCTTCACTCCTACAACATACCAGCCAGAACACTGGGTTCATAGTTCACTAGGAGGTGCTCGCGTCAGGACAGGGAACAGAAACAAAGCTGCAGTGTGTAGGAAAGGCTAAGCACAAAACTCCGTCATTAGCCTTTTCCTCACAAATGTCAGGTTTGTTGTGAACAAAACGGATGAGCTGAGGCTACAGTTGGAAGACGATAGACTCATTGAGGACTGTTGTGCTTTGATAATCTTTAACCTGCATTACTGATGCAGTTGTGAAGCTAACGAGTCACATCCTACACCGCTTACACTGAAACCACAACTCACGAAAACAATGATGTGGAGATATTTGCATTTATATTCATGAAAAATGAGCCAATAATACTTAGACTGCAGACAGTCGCTGCTCTCCACACTTAGAATATTTGACAGTTAAATGCAGACCCCTTGTCCTCCACTGTGGGATTTCAGCTATCCTGACCACAGCAGTGATCAGGATAGCTGAATAGCCAAATACTAAAGCTAACTTGGTCCTTAGCCTCCTACATATTGCCATTAGTAGCTGAATATACGCAGAAGCAGCTGGGAACATCAGTCTTTTAGTGCTCCCCAAATCCCATCATCATTTTACCTGTTACACACGGGAAAAACACACTGGATAAAGTCTATTCCAAAGATTAAAATATACAGGGCCATACAAACTTGGGCCAGTTGGACCAAGGTAAAGAAAACCGCTGCCCTCTGCTTCAAACACTGTTAAAAGGATACTCCAGACTGGAGTATCGTTGAATCTCAGGACCTGGATGAGGACACTGCACCCGTACTCTTCTACATCAAGCATACATCAAGTCAAGTCCGGGGGCTTTATCGTCATTCCAACCATGTGCAGTGGCACAGCACACAGTGAAACGAGACAACGGTCCTCCAAGACCGTGGTGCTACATATGACATATAACAGACAATCAACACAAATTGCACAAAAAAAACCCCAAAACAAAGACAGTGCAACAGCATGATACAGACACGAGACAGTGCAGACGCACACAAATGTGCAAAAGACTGAGTACTGTGCAAAAACACTGCTTTAGGCCTGGTGAGGTGTGCAGCACAGTCCAGGCAAACCCGGAAATGGAATGAGACAGGGCAAGCTGGATTATACAAATATAACTGAGGACAACCTCTGCAGCAATAACTTGAGGATGGTGCGGCCAAAATATCACTAACTACTAGGGGTGGGGAGAAAATGGATACTGTGTAGCATGGTGATATTTTGTTTGCTAATAATGTATGGATACAGGGACAGCAGAAATCGATACTTTGTTACAAAAAGGTTTTTGTGCTCTGACTTCAGAGCATGTTGATCCTTTTTCTGAGCAAGAATCCTGACATTCCTTCACTGTCCAAATGTGTTTAACTTGTTTTTGGCAGCAATAAACATGACAGTTTACTTATTTTAATTTAAGACATGTTTTATTTTAATTAAGTTTAAAACTTTTTTATTTAATGTAAAATTATATTTTGTTTTAATTTACTTTCAAATTCTTCAGTTGCTGAAGGGGCTGCATAGTTTTCATAAACTGCATAGTTCAGAATAGCTATAATTGTACCAGATGGTTGATTCAGTTAAGTTGGACTAGACTGTAATACAAACCGTTCAGTTTGTCAACAATCAAACTGAAATGAGAGAAAGACTGAGTGTGAGACTTTGATATTAGAGAAAATGATGATTGATAAAGTTTACCTTTATGTACAGAATCTGAATATCGCAAAATATTTTTAAAAATTGCAATAATATCGTATCGTGGGATGTATGGTGATTCCCACCTCTAGTAACTACAATCCCAGACCTGATGGTAATGCTGTGTTGGTAAAGAAGCTGAACTGCTTATTCGCCTGCAAACAACAACAACAACAACAACAAAAACCACACCTCCGGCCAACACCAGCTACATCTTTACAGTGGAGGAGCATGACCTGATATTAGCAGCAGTGAGCCCCAGAAAAGCAGACAAAAGTATTCATCCTGTTCTTAGCATTGTCCCATTCTGCTTCAAGTCCTCAAACATCCCTGATATCCATCCAGTGGCTCTCACTCCAGTCATTATGAAGTGTTTGGAAACTGTTCAGAAGTCGCATCATTCAAGCTCTTCCACCCACAGGTGACTCCCACAATTTCTGGACACAACTGTGGCCCGTCTGGAACACAAGGACGGCCGTGCCAGACTTATTTCAACACACAGTCATCTCTAACAGACTGGTAACACAACTAATCAATCTTCGCCGTCTGGATTTAAGGACTTCAGAAACCATCCACAGAGATTCAAAGTAAGGCCCCACCTCTCCCAACACGCAATCTCAACCTCGGCTCCCCACAGGGACGTGTGCTGAGCCCCCTACTGTGCACTCTCTACACCCATGACTGCACCCCCACCTCAGCAATTCCTTTGTGAAGTTTGTAGATGACACAGCAGTGGTCGGGCTCATCACTGGAGAGATGAGTCTGCATACAAGAAGGAGGTGGAAGACCTGGCGTCACGATCCAGCAATAACAAGCTGGTCCTCAACACCGCGAAATCGAAGGAAATAACAGTGGACTTCAGGTGAAGCACATCTGAGCCTCAGCCTATATACGTCAACAGGCATTATGTAGAGAGGGTCTCTGACTTCCTGGACGATGATGTATTCTGTTAAACTAACACTGCACAGACCGAGAGGGCACAGCAGCGACTAAACTTTCTGGGGAGCCTGAAAAACGACGCCCTTGCCGAGGAGCTTCTGCTGTTCTTCTCTGCTCAGTTTAGTCCGTACTGGTTGAGACACAAAGGGAGGAAAATAAATAGTACGGTGAAATAGAAAAATAAACTGCCCAAAATTTTCCCCAAACTGCATAGAGAGCAAAAATAATCAGCTGTAAAATGTAGCTGTTTTAAATACAATGCACAAACATAATCCGAGAGTCTGTTAAATGAGCACACAACCTGAAAATTCACACACAAAGTGCACCTGCAGTTAACCTCGACCTGAGAAACATTTACAAATAATAATCCATAATTATGTTTTTTTGCTGCGTTGCCTTTGTTTGTCTCTCTAGCACAGACAGCATCCACCACACACCCACTCCAAATAATGAGTGGAAGTGTACTAGAGCTACACAAACGTCCTCAAACCTCAAACACTGAATAAACAGGACCTCAGCCACTTCAGACACATTCATACACATGTCTGTAATAAGCATGACAGAGTCTGGAGTATTTCATCCACAAATGTGCAGCATCCTTACACTGTGAATTATTACTATCATATATTATATTATGATATATATATATATTTAAGACCAAAGGCTGGTAACTTGCAACAGTTTCTGCTGCTCACCAGCAAACAAGTAGTGGAAAGTAAAAATAAAAAGTTGTTTCCAATTAAACTAATAATTCCAGCTGCCCACAACCAAGTCTGACATGAAAATATATTACAGCAGTTTTATTATGGACAGACAACAGATACTCCATCCAACTAAACTACGTATCCAATTCAGGTTATCACAGATGTTCTTGAACAAGAATCTGAGGAGACGCCGGCACATAAACACTAAACTATCACGGACACATATAGACATCCACGCTCACCTATGCTAAATTTAGAACCACCAATCAACTGCTGATATCCTGCTAATATAACACTGAATTTACTTCAATTCATGGTCTGAACAAGCAGCACTATCAGATGGTTCAGTGGGCACTTTCCACCTCAGGTTGCGAACTCATTAGGCAGGCAAACGGTGTCAAAGGGGGGAACTCAGTGGTGCAATTTAAGGGTATCCGGTCGTTAAGTCTGACGTCACTAGCCGTGTCTGGGCCTAAACGCCGCTGCAGGTCCATATATCAAACGATCACTATGGCATTACTGAGAGTTGAAAAACTGTCTAAAGTCTTTCATCTTTAATAAAATGATCAGCGTTCTGCTCTACCAGGTGTAACAATTGAGTTCAACATCCAGGCATCCATGAAAACAGAATTTACGACATTTAACGGAGTTAGAAGTTAGAAGGAAGTTAGCTTGTTAGCTTCTATCTAAATACAATATAGCATGTCCTGACTGCGGGGTTTTGGAAACAAATTCAAACGTACAGCTCTGTTATCACTTCCAACATAAATGAAGACAGAAAACTAAACAGCAGTGACGTTTGTAGGGTTACTGAAGTTTGGCTAGCTGGTATATAATGATGTGCTACGTGACCGCTAGCGACACAGCTATGTTAGCATAATATAAACAAGCTAACTTTTTTTCCACTCGATAAAAGTTAACGTGAGTGTTCTCGGTGGTCAGGAACAAATGTAATCGCATGGCAGGATGCTGTAAAAGGACCAAACTTCAGCCAGGAGAACAACTGAGATAATCCATCCACAATACGAGGTTAGTCATTCATATACTGCTGCATGGGCTGGGCTGTAGTTACATCCTAAGGTTTTAAAAACTGAGCTTAAATAAATGATTAGCGGTAATAAAAGCCGAGGGAGGTCAACAGTGATCACTGACTGTTTTAGGAGCTTTTTGAGATTAAATAGAAGAAAATACAAAACATTAAACATGTTAACAACACAAAAGCCATATTAAACGCAGACTACTTTAGGCCCGGAAGCAGGATTCGTCACATCATCACTTAACAACCGGATACATGCACTGAAAGCAAAGTTGTCGTTATTAGCAAGAAGCTATCAAGCCCTTCCTGCTCCTGTGTCTTTGAACCTATCTGGTCTTTAAGTCTGACGTCATTATCCGTTTCCGGGTCCAAACTCCACTTCAGGTCCCAAAGCCAAACAAACACTGCGGCATCACTGAGAGTTAAAGACTGTCTAAATTCTTTCATCTGTAATAAAATGATCAGCGTTGCTGCTTTACCAGGTGTAACAATGAAGTTTAACATCCAGGCATCCATGAAAACAGGATTTATTAAATTTAACAACGTTAGAAGTTAGCGGAAGTTAGCTCGCTAGCTTCAATCTAAACATGATATAGCATGTTCTGACCGAGAGACTTCTGAAAAAATTCAAACGTACAGCTCTGCTATCACTTCCAACATAAATGAGGACAGAAAACTGAACAGCAGTGACGTTTGTGGGGTTACTGAAGTTGGGCTAGCTGCTATATAATGATGTGCTACATGGTGGCTAGCTACAGTTAGCACAATATAACCACATTAGCACAGGGAAGCTAGAGGATGAACGCTAACTTTTTTCCACTTGGTAAAAGTTAACGTGAGTGTTCTCGGTGGTCAGGAACAAATGTAATCGCATGGCAGGATGCTGTAAACGGACCAAACTTCAGTCAGAAGAACAACTGAGATAATCCATCCACAATACGAGGTTAATATACTGCTGCATGGGCTGGGCTGTAGTTACATTGCAAGGTTTTAAAAACTGAGCGTTAAAATGAACAGCGGTAATAAAAACTGAGAGAGGCCGACAGTGATCACTGACTGTTTGTAGGGGCTTGCTCAGATTAAATAGAACAAGATACAAAGCATTAAAACATGTTAAAAACACAACAGGCTTAATAAACACAGAGTAGTTTGGACCTGGAAGAAGGCTTCATACGTCATCACTTAAAGACCAGATTGTGTTTTAGACGCTAGTTTAACACCTGATGTGAGTCGGTGGGAAGAGTTATGCAAGACTGTTTAGATTGGTAGATTTCTTACATGTTTCTATGTTATATTATGAATGTTGGTTTCTGAGATTTGCAAATCGTTTTTATTTATGTTTTAGGGTTTTTTCTTTGCATTTATGCAGTGTACCAATCTTTTTGGTAATGGTATTGTACCTCTAATACTTAATTGAAGCATCTAAGAAGAGAGTGATTGAAGAACATTTAAAGACTATGCTTCACCATTTTGCATGCACCCAATCTTCAGCATGTCAAGCTGGCTGGCTTCAGTGTTGAACCAATCATCTAGACATCTGTCAATATTTTTTCTAATGTGGTTGTTAAGAATATATTTCAATAAACGTCTGACGCCAACTCTTTACATCACTGTTGGAAAATGAAGAGAATGGATGCATTTGATCCAACTGTTTCCCAAAACTGGGTATTTCCAGGAAATGTCAAGCATTACCTCACTCTGCATCACTTAATGTTGGGATGAAATCCAGTAATTCATCCACAATGACACAAGATGTGAGGTCATACACCGCGTACACATACATGTGCAAAGAAATAATGCTATGAATTGCAGTAAGCAGGCAGTTGAATAACTTATTACAAACATTTTCCATGATGTTTCTGCAAAGAGGTATGAGAGTCACTTCACACTGGCAACATCTTCCTCTGCATATTGCTTAAAGTTTTTTATATATGTATATTTGTTGCTACTGCTCAGACAGTAGCCTTTAAAGTAAGTCCCAATGTGTGAAATCCATATTTAAAACTACTGAAAATAAGGGAAATCTGAAGAGGTTATTCCTGCACTTACAGAAACTTTTGGTGTTTTTCAAAAATGCTAACTTGGTTTCATTAAAAAATAATAATAATAATTTTTAAAAATCTCAAATCAAATTTCAGGCAGCATGGTGGCATGGTGGATAGCACTGTTGCCTCACAGCAAGAAGGTCCGAAGTTCAAGTCCACCATCAGGTTCTTCCTCCCACAGTCCAAAGACATGCAGTTAGTGGGGTTTGGTTAAATGGCCCAGCCCTGAGTGGTTGTCTGTCTCTCTAGATTGGCCACCTATCCAGGGTGTAACCTGCCTCTCGCCCTAAGACAGCTGGGATAAGGATCCAGAGGAGGACGGATGGATTCAAAATTTTGCAATCTATAAAAATGATACGGCTGGCGTTGCATAAACTTCAAGTCGGATAAATGATGATGGCGAGCAGACAATAACAAACAAAGTTTCTTTTCTGCCCCTTCTGTCTTTTAAGACAACATCACAGTCCACACTGGTGCACATTTACACTGCCAGTGCACTAAAACTGATGCTCTGAACTGTATTTACCTGATGCCACGAGGAATCCTGTGCTGTTTATTAACTCATAGTTTAAGGTTATACCCATTTGACTGTGACTAAACTGCTCAAGCATTCTCACAGTACTGGACTTTTGAACCTTCTGCTACACATTGAAAAACAATTATTCCATAGTCGGGTAAAAACACTGGCTCGCTTTTGTCCTTTGTTTTTCTCTTTCCTCAGAAAGTAACATAAACATTTGTTCTATTACTGTTATGTTTCCCATCTGCATGCCCTTAATGACTCTACTGGAGGGAGTGTGTGTGATAATTAGAGTGCTTAAGAACATAAAGTAAAGCACTACAGCAATGTTAATGTGAAAGGTTGACTGTAGTAAATAAAATGCTCAAAGTGAAAAAAGGCTTTGAGGAAAAGTCCCTTTAATTATTGGAGCTGGTATTAACCAATCACAGACAGACTGATCAATTGTCTGATACTTTACAATTTAGATGTCTGATCATTTAGGTCATCCTTACCTGTTGTTTGGTACATGCCACAATACAGTGACCTAAAGAATCTGTGCTTTGTTCATATCATGTCAAATAACTTTGTTTCCAACACTCTGTTGCAGCACAAGCTGAGACACAAGTGTCATTTCCTCCTAGAAAGAACAGGTTATCTAAGCTTAACACAAAGTCTGCACACAGTACGCCCCAAAGCCAATTCACCATGTGTGGCTTCTCATCCATAAACGGGACTGATAACACAAACACACAATAGGCACACACCTGCATTCACACTGTGGCCAAAAGTCTGCATCAGCATCCTCTGCTCTCATCTAAATGAAGTTGCACAGAGATCACTAAACTAATCAGAAGCTCTTGGTTGGCTGCATAGACAACAGTGCGATGCATCGAAATCGCGGTAAAACTGCAGCAGTCACTGTGCGAAAGAAAAAAAATCCCGCACGGATCCACGCAGGAGCAGCCTCGCTGGCAGAGGCGGTGACGACGTCTGTGCGTGTGAAGGAATGCACAGCGATCCATTAGCTGCTGCTTTCGGGCTCGCTCGCTCACACGTAGAAATTAAAAAGAAAACCCAAGCTTGTGAAGTTCAAACACGTACGGATAAATAAAAACAGCCCACACCGACTCCAGCCTGGGGCTCTGAAGCTCTGTGTGTTCCCTTTTATTCCAATATGGCAGCAAGTGCCCAGAGGAAGAGCAGCCTGCAAAGGAAGGATTTAAATTAGGAAATGCACGATTCAGCCAGCAAGAAGCGGCCGCCTGCACACCTGGGCTGGCTCCTCTGTAGCGATCCGAAAGACCAAAACCAGACCCGAAGAACAACGGCTGGCTCGGGCTTTCAGACAACATAACTGAACCGATTTCCCTTCTTTTGCTGAAAAATATCGATCGCTTTATATTGCGTATGCGCTGTCATCACACGAGCATACACGGTGTTTTCTGCACGTCTGAATGATCCGATCATTACAGCGGGCGGTCGTTTGAGGTGCGTTTTATACGCCGGGAGAGAAGAGCACACAGCGAGGCAGCAGACCTATTTGTTCCAAACAAATCCTGCATACAACCTCTGCCATTTAAAAAATGCGGAGTCTATGTTTGCGCATTTTCGGCAGTAAGGATGAAAGTGTGCAGTGTGGGGGATGTCTCTCCCGCGGCCACACAGCCAGCGTTGAACAGGTTTACTGCATTACGACCAGCACGATTACCATCATAATCAGACTACTTATCACCAGCAGAGACAGACCCTAGCCTTCAGCACTCACTTCCGAAGCTGTTCTCGCATCGCCGGCCTTTCCGAGCCTCTTCCGAGCGCGATAGAACGATCCGATTCCCGGGCAGAATAGCGGGGATGTGCCGGCCCCGGTCCGACCAAGCGTCCTATGCAACCGGAGGGAGACGTCCGAGATTACGGTGCGGAGCCTGTGTTTTCTCTTTGTAAGTGCTAGTTGTAGGCTGCAGAGGCTGACTGACCCAGCGAGACACAAGGATCAACGTCCCAACATACAACATGCACGACTTCCGCCTACTATTTCAAAATAAACGCTTCAAGCCAGAAAAATCCTGACATGCCAAAATACTACAGCGAGAAAATCATGGGTGATCCTCCTACTTAGGTGCAGAATTTAGTTACACACTCCATCCATCTAAAGCTGAGTCCTATAAAAATCACACCAGTACTACTTCAGATCATTTTTAAAATAGCCTTTATTCACATTTTCACTTGATTTGACCCCAATCTTTGTGGATTCCCTTACTAATTATATAACTATCTATCCAGGAAGTTAACCAGCTCCTTGTAGAAAGCTTCATATCCCTGCTGTGTGCTCGTTTTGCTTGCTTACTATCATAAACAGCTTCAAAGATAGACAAAGCATCCAGGTCTGGAAACTAAAGCCAATGGAGAACTTAAATGTGCATCCTTTCTAAAGGCTAGCAGGGGGCGAGCCTTTTGCTGACTAAACAACATCCTGCTGTTTTGAAATCTATGGGACAATGGCCCTCAGCTCCTTTGTTCTGTGACCTTAGCTGCTTTACTGATGGTATTAGCAGACTTTATATCTAGTTTACATTGGATACAACATTAAGTTCATTTTGTAAATTTTGGGCGTTCTAGACACCAGAAAGAAGGATTTTCAACAAGGTGCTCATTGGCTAACAATCAATCACAAGTCCCTGGCCAATGAGCATTTGGTTTTTCTTTTGGATACAATTTGAAAATACCAAGAGGAAGATGGTGAAAAGGCTCAGTCTGAGGCTTTAAAGCAGGGCGTCTTTGCATGATTCATAAGCTAACATAGAAAGTGGAAAAATGAAATGATTGTACAGCATTTTCTGTCATATATCCTTAAAGTAAGGTGCCCAGAATAAACACAGGACATGCAAAAGTATCACCACAATAAGTGTAAGTAGAGGTCCTGACTGCAGAAACAGGTTATTGTTATTGTTGGGATCCATTAATACTGTTGACCACACAGAGAGAGGACCTTAGAAATTGTACCAAAACTGAGGCTTACGAAGATGCACAAGCATGAAATACTCCCAAAAACTTAGAGTGGACGGCTTGATGGCAACAATGATCTGCACAGGTAGAATACTGAGCAGGCTAAAAGTTGGCTTAAATAAGGGAATAATACCAAAAAGAGGAAGAACCAACAAAACCCCAAGAAAACAAGTGCTTTTGATCAAAATCCTACCTTGTTTTGAGGATTTGGTCTGTATCAGTGTCATTCACTCACTGCCAAACAGGCTCTGCAGTACATCTCCAGAAACAGTTCATTACAAATAACCTGTTTTATTTTCTGTTAGAATCCGTGTGTGCTGGGACACCGGTGTAGCTCAGTGGGTGAGCCATAAGCCATATGGCCGGAGAGCAGCAGGCCTTTGCTGCATGTCCTAACCTCTCTCTCTCTCCCAGCTTTCCTGTCTACACCCTCTGTCTATTTATGCTGAACAAATAGTATTAAAAACGTGTGTGCTTTGGGAGAGCCGTGTTTGTGAAGTGCTGCTCAGAGTTAATGTGCAGATATGTACACACCCTCCTCGCTCTGTATGTGCTACCAAAATAAAATGAATGTTGAATTTAAAGTGAAGCTGTAGGTCTGTTACTACCCATGGTTCTGAGATTTGTCAGTTTGGAAAATATTTTTTAGGTGATCTTGCCCAGACTTTGGTGAAGTAAACAATATTCCCACTATAGATTCTGGCTATTTATGGACCATATACATACAATCTAATGTAAACCTAAACAACAGAAGTAATAAAAAGTTCACCGCTGTGGACGTGATGGTGGTGTGCATGGTGACGTCTGCAACGGGACCCTTCTGATGGATCATTTTTAGTTCTGTAATTGTGTCCATCTGTGTATGAATTTTGACACAGACTGTGTACAGACAGGTTTCCACCCACTGCAGATGTACCTGTGCAGTCGTCCACCTGCATGGTTCTCCATGTGGATGACACTTATATTGGTTGAACGCTAATTTGTTGACAAGTGGGCCTAAATAGGTAAGGGAGAAACAGCAGTGTTCAGGAATGGGAGAACCATGAAAAAATACCAAAGATACTAAAATATAGTATAACAAACACAGAAGTCGCCCACTGTGGGCACGTTTCTGTGACTGGCTGATGGACCAACAACAGTAAAAGTAAAACTAAGGTGTCATTCAGTGGGGATTTTCTGTTGTGAACGTCCAACCAAATAACACAACTTGAAATAAAACAAAACCAAGATGCATCCTGGGTTTTTTTTGTTAACAAAAACAATTATTTTTTCAAAGTCTTTCAGCTTTTATCACATTTGAACTCATTCGAACTCTTAGCCAGTGCAAGGTTGATGTTACAGACAACATGAGTGTGGAACGATCATCTTATTACATAAAAAGATGACATTTACTGTAATCTTATATGAGAGTGAACAGCTTCCCCCAAAGCCCTCAGCAAGTTCACACACCCTGGCTGTTCATTGCTAAATAATGGGAATATACACAAAGTTACACAATTATGACAAATATAACAGGATTGAACTGGGAATCCTGACACCTTTATTTTGAAATTAAACTAATTTCCATGGAGCCCTGTGTGCTTCCAGAAAACTTAGCCTGTGCTGCTTGAATAGGTGGAGCTCAGGCTCCCCGCCTCTCCCACCCCTCCCCCATCCCACTGCTTCTCAAAGCAAAGGAGCCTCGACTCCATTAGAAGTTTTTCACCTCAATGATGAGAGCCAGAAATGGAGGAGGAGGGGTGCAGGGTTGTAGTGGTGGTGTGTATATCTGCAAATGCGTGTCAGGGTGGTTTTTTGGGATTAGTGTTCAAGGACTGAGCCCCCAGGATGGTCCTTTTTACCCCCGTCTGAGTGGCCAGCACAAACACCAACCTCGATCCATCACCTACGAGATAAAGGCCAACGACAATGAGCTGTCAATTGCTGACTTTACTAATTCTCTTTGGCTGTTTGTTCTTAATAATTAATCTTATGCTTAAGTTCAGTAAGGAAGATCTGTCAACCACCTGTCTATTCTTTACATCACCTGTTTGTCTTTTTATCTGTCAAACTGAGGCTACGTCCACACGTACCCGGGTATTTTTGAAAACGCAGATTTTTCTATGCGTTTGCACCTTTCATCCACACGTAAACGGCGTTTTCGGTCACTGAAAACGGAGATTTTTAAAAACTCCGGCCATGGTGGATATTTTTGAAAACTCAGTTTTTGCATTTACGTGTGGACGAGGAAAACGCAGAAAACGCAGCGTCAAAGGTATGCGCATTTTTTGACGTCACACTGTGCGCCACATTATTGTTTCGGTGAAATGAATTTCTACAATACTGTTACTGTTACTTCTCTGCAGTGTTTAAATGCTTACATATACACACACAGTTACTGTCCCTCCACACATACGACTCGGTTCTGCTTCTATGCCCCAGCTTTGTTTACTTTTTCCCACCAAGGCTTCTAGACTTCTGATTGGCCAACATTTCTACATGCTTAGGAATATAGCGCCATCTGCTGCTTTGGCATGTTCCTAGCAGCGTTTTCCTTCATTTCTGCCTTTACGTGTGGACGGGATTATTTTTTAAAACGGAAACGGAAAATCTGCGTTTTCAAAAACACCCGTGTACGTGTGGACGTAGCCTTAATATTGACATCAATACTCTGGTCCAAACACTTTCTTATCCATGTTCTGCAAACAGTCAGCCTCTGTTCTGCGTGCTTTAAATCTCAGTGCTCTCCTGTCATCCTACCTGTTAGACAGTCATTCATACACTCAGAGGCCTCCATCTGCATTTTCACCACAACTAGAATCTCGACTCTGCTCTGTTGGTTGTCCAACAGAGGAATTCACTCTCAGAGTGCAGACATACTTCCCAAAGTTTCCAAAAATACAAAGGAGCTAAGCCTTCAGCTTCTTGCCTCCTTCTGTGAAAGGCAGTTACTCCTATCTACTGTCAAGTGCTCACTCCTAGAGCATCACTGAATTAAGCTACGTCCACACTAATGCGTTTTGCATCGTTTCCTCTCCGTTTTGACCTCCCGTCCACACTGAGACGGAAAAATGCAGCGGTTTGAAAACGCTCTCGAAAACACACACATTTCAAAACGGAGCTGTCCCGTCGCAGCGTGGACACTTGAAAACGCAGACTTTCTAAAACAATGACGCATTTTGATCATGTGATGCAGTCATGTGACCATTTAAACAGAGATAGCAGAGGCATTATACAGCAGTTGTTTTGATTGCTCTCAATTTTGACAGCCCTAAAAAGATTAACATCAGTCTGCAGATGCTGCAGAGAGCTCTTCTTCACATTCTTTAACTCTCACTCGCTTTTGCAACTTTGTACTTTTGTGTTACTCGCAGCAACAACTCCACCTCATTGTGAGTCCATTTAAAAAACTCGCTGCTTTTCCTCGACATTTTGCCGCGACGTTTCAAAGAGCCGGACAGTAAATAAGAAAATGAACTGAATCTTCAACAGCAATAATGCTGTTATTATGAATGTGAGGTCAGTTTGACAGAGGAGGAGAAAGTTTGCAAGCAGGGTCATGATGGTGTTCACTCCACCTCAGGGTATTTGTGCTTATTGTTCTCCATCGAGACTTTGAACTTGAACTTTGTGTTGACAATCTAACCTGGGAGTTGAATTTCTGATATACAGCGTCTTGAATGTGTTTGTGTGGGTACTCAAGGAAGAAAGTATGCAGGAGGAAGCCAGAGTCTTCCACCAGTCCAAAGTCATGCAGTTAGTGGGGTTAGGTCAGGGGTCGGCAACCTGCGGCTCTTTAGTCCTTATACTGCGGCTCCGGGTGGTTTGGGAAAATAAATTAGAAGTATTTAGCTGAAGTGTATTTTATTTGTGTTGTTCTTTTTTAACTTGTAGTTCTAAATTGGAAGATTATTGTGATATTGAAATATAAAAAGAAAATTATATTTTTTTATTTTTTCATCGCTCAAATAAGCGTCACACTCGTGGAAGCCGGTGTACCCGCCGAAACGGCTGCATTTATCGAGACTTTCAGCCCCAGGTAGGCCAGTTATGGATCTTCGGATCCACATTATGTCAGCAGCTCCACCGTGAACTATGTTAAAAACAAACACGCTCACGCCTCACAGACGACAGCTTACAGTCCTGTAAAGATGGAAGTGACTTCGTACAGCCCCGATCTGCAGACGCTGTGCGCAGAGGTTCAGGAGCAGAAGTCTTATTGTAAACATATCACGGCAGACCCGACGATGTTTGCATGAACACGCTTTTCAGCATCTCTTTATTGACCACTTTTCACACACGGTTGCTGTACGCACACAGCCGGCTGTAGCTTTGCAGCTCACAGCCCGACACACACCAACACAACAGCACAGACGTTAAGGCGGCGAGGCGTGATCGCGGGTGCCGCTCAGGTGAGTCGCCTCCCCTGCAGCGGCGCTGCAGACCACGCCCCGCCAGACACATTAACCAGGTAAAATACATATTTAGGCAGAATTTTGTAAATATCTATTTTTCATCTTTCAGCAGCATAGAGCTTTTTTTCCATTATTTTTTAAAAGTCAGGTCAAGGCTCCAAAAGCACAAAGGAGATATAAGGGTGGCGGCTCATAACAGTTTTTGTTTGCTGGATCATTTTAGTTCAGCTGGGTGTCTTTGCTTTTATTATATTTCTTTAAGAGTTCAAATGTGTTCATTACATAAATAACATGTAATTTTCTCTGTAACTTCATGGAGTTCATAAGCAACACACCTTAGTTGTTCACACAAAGCATAAAGGTAAAAACAGTATATACAGTGTTATCTTCATTTTAGATGTCAAAAAGTATTTGCGGCTCCCAGAGTTTTCTTTTGCGTGGAAACTGGGTCCAAATGGCTCTTTGGGTGTTAAAGGTTGCTGACCCCTGGGTTAGGTTAACTGGTTATTCACAGAGGAGGCCTACAGCAGAGGGGTCCGGGCCCTCTACAAGCAGGCTGGAAACAAGCTAACCAAGGAGATCAGGGTAACTAAAGCTGCTTTTCCATTAGTCCCTACACGACTCAACTTGTTTTCCATACACCTATACAAAAAGACTACTTGCACCCCCGTCCCCTCTGACCCCTACCTGCGCTAAAGATCTGTGAGGATGTTTAGTCTGCTTATCCAGAGACAGAACACCAGGAAGGCTCCGGGACTTAACAGTGTGTCCCCCTCATTCCTGAAAGTCAGCACAGACCAACTGGCCTCCATCTTCAACCAGATCTTTTATGTCGCATTGTTTCACAAGTAGCAACAGTAAACAGGATCACATTTGACTGTATTACAGTCAAATGAAATTTGAAGTCCCATTTTTACTGGCTTAGTTGACCAGAGATAAGCATCTGATGTTTTGTCTCCAGATGCACAACATCCTAGTGATGATGACTTTGAAAAACCGTCTTTTAATAGTTTGTCTGTCCCCAAACGTATCCCCTCAGCCAACGCTAAGTGACTAAATATGAGATTTGGATCTGCCAAAGGCACAATGAGAAAGATCTCCTGAATCCTGAAACAGACTTTTCATCTTATTACTTTCTTTGAACGACTGATGATTGAGGATGGGAAACAACAACAGGTTTTGGTAAAGAACTGGTTCCCAGTAGTAAAACTAGTTCATGCATTTATTACTTCCAGGCTGGACGACTGCAATTCATTATTATCAGGATGTCCAAAAAACTCCCTGAAAAGCCTTCAGTTAATCCAAAATGCTGCAGCAAGAGTCCTGACAGGGACTAGAAAGAGAGAGCAGATTTCTCCTGTTTTGGCTTCCTGTTAAATCCAGAATTGAATTCAAAATCCTGCTCCTCACATACAAGGTCTTAAATAATCAGGCCCCATCTTATCTTAATGACCTTGTAGTACCATATCACCCTATTAGAGCACTTCGCTCCCGCTCTGCAGGCCTACTTGTTGTTCCTAGAGTATTTAAAAGTAGAATGGGAGGCAGAGCCTTCAGTTTTCAGGCCCCTCTTCTGTGGAACCAGCTTCCAGTTTGGATTCAGGAGACAGACACTATCTCTACTTTTAAGATTAGGCTTCAAACTTTCCTTTTTGCTAAAGCATATAGTTAGGGCTGGACCAGGTGACCCTGAATCCTCCCTTAGTTATGCTGCAATAGATGTAGGCTGCCGGGGATTCCCATGATGCATTGAGTTTTTCCTTTCCAGTCACCTTTCTCACTCACTATGTGTTAACAGACCTCTCTGTATTGAATCATATCTGTTATTAACCTCTGTCTCTCTTCCACAGCATGTCTTTATCCTGTCTTCCTTCTCTCACCCCAACCAATCACAGCAGATGGCCCCGCCCCTCCCTGAGCCTGGTTCTGCTGGAGGTTTCTTCCTGTTAAAAGGGAGTTTTTCCTTCCCACTGTCGCCAAAGTGCTGCTCATAGGGGGTCATATGATTGTTGGGCTTTTCTCTGTATCTATGAAGCGCCTTGAGGCGACTTTTGTTGTGATTTGGCGCTATATAAATAAAATTTAATTGAATTGAATTGAATAGTTCAGTTCCTTGTAATTGTTAGTCTGCTTGCCTGTCGATCCTGCCGATCAGTTCTACTTAAAGTCGCGCTACAGTCAGCTGATTTCAGTTAGTGGTGAATAATGGTGCCGTTTGCAGCATGTCTATGAATATTAGAGTAACATGTGTAAAGTGCATCCAGGACAGAAACAACTTAATTAATGCTGCTAACACAACTTCAGCTATTTGCAAGCATCTGCTCGGACAGCATGCTAGCACTTAGCTAGCCAAGAACCCAGAGTGTTGATGAAGCTGAGTGACTGCCAACCCCAGGCCAGCAGCCAGACCCCGAACTTCAGTCAGGCTGCAGCTTGTACCTGTTCCTGCAGTAGAATCACTGTGGCTGTCACTTTAAAGTCTCTTTGTGCTGAAAACTAAGAGAAAGATAATATGTGTGCACTCATTAGGCTATGGATTAATGCTTGTGTATGGACAGCAGCCTAAAGGTTTATACTGTTACTGGTAATTATGAGACAACGTATTTCAGGTCATTTTATGGAGAAACTTCAAAGTAATGAAAGTAGTGTAATGAATTACTTTCTCCTGGGAGTAATACATTACTTCTAAGAAAACTGATCTGTGAATATGTGTAATATATTACATTTTTTGAGTAATTATCCCAACACTGATCACAACAAAGAGAGGAAATGCCTCCGACACGCACAAACATTTTACCACACAGCATGAAATTAATTTGCACAAATATAATGCTGCTTAGCAACGGTGGTGACTCCCAATGTGGAGTCAGTGAGTTGATGTGTATATGTTTTTATGCAAGTGTTTCTGCTTTTTCTCGTCTAAAGAGTCAGAACGTTGTTTCAAATTTGGACGCACAGTTGAGTGGATGGAAAAGTGTAGACAAATGAAGAATTGCATTAAAAGCGGCAAACGACTGAACGTATCCTGAGTGGATGAATCAGCAACACCAGGCAAGCCCACAGTTATGGACCAAACCACGTGCCACGATGTAACAATCCACCCTGAACTATTAAAAATTGGGAAACAATACTTTGAGTGTATCTCGCATCCTTGGCTTAAAGAAATATTACAGTGTAAGAAAGAAACTTTACATCTCTGTTAATACCTTTGGCTAGAGAAAAGTTGCAATTTTCCTTGAAGTACTATTGATTATTATTTGGATTTATATACAAATACACAAAATAAGACATTTAGATGGCATTTCTGTTTCTGTTATTACTTACAAAACACTCCTCAGTAAGCACAGTGTCGAACAGACTGCAGATTTCATTCTCTCAGCTATTAGATCACTTAATGCTGACGGGGCTCACTTAGATTAAGCTTTCTGTGTCTGTTAAGTTTAGATTCTCCTTGTTATTCTGTTTGTATTTTTATCTTACTTTAAATGTGTTTATTTATTTGATCTCGTTGTTGTTGATGTCTGAATTGACATGCAACAGTGTTTGTGATTATTGGTTGTGTGTTTGACTGGGAGTAGGTTGTGTGGGTAAGCTGCGAGCAAACTGCCTCCTTTTGGGATTAATAAAGTTGATCTGAATCTGAAAAGGACCAACTTTGGGTCCTTCCATCTAAAATCAGACAATTTAAAAACAATTATGATCTCTCAATACAAGCGAGGATTCATGAACATTCTGATCTGCCACGGCTAAATATTGAGGAAGTATTATGTAAACCATCCTCGCCTGTCAGCTTTCTAGGGAAACGCCTAGATGACTTACCTCAAGTAATAAAGCACAACCCACTGATATATAATGCTATGTGGACGTGGGGAAAACTGAGAAAACCTTTTAACAGTAGTCATCCGTTTGATATTTTGTCAACACTTATAAATAATCCAGACCTTCTGACATAGTGTCGAGCTTTGTGGGATGGGTGTTTAGAGGTTTTATGACCTCTTTAAACATGGTGAGTTTAAATCATTTGAATCCCTGAAGTCCCAGTATTCTATGTCAAAGACTGAGTTTTATAAGTATTTGCAATTGAGAAATTATGTGTTAAAAAATGCTAAATCATTACAAATCCCAACTGCTTCTCAGTTGGAGAAATTTCTTCTGGATAAAAGGGAGCAAAAACATTTTGTATCAAAGTTTGATTCAGAGATTTGTGCCCTAATTGTGGACAAATTGGCATGGTTGAAAAAATCTTGGGGGGTGTTGCTTAAATGTGAAATAGATATACAGGCATGGGACAAAATCCTGCTCCTTCCATCTAAAATCTCTGTTTGTAACCGATTTAAAGAACTGCAGCACAAAATTTTGCAAAATGTGTACATTTCTCCGTATATTTATAGTAAGTATATTATGGGAACATCTCCGAATTGTCTCAAGTGTAAGGTCAGAGTGGGCACTCGATCCATTGCTTGTATGAATGTGCTATTATTCAGTCATTTTGGAAAGAGGTCTGCGCCAATATTAGTACAGCCATTAGTCATCAGGTGACAGAAAACCCATTAATGTGTTTATTGGGATATATTCCCGTCTCACTGGTACAACATGAGCATGTAATTCAGTCACTGTTAATGTTGGCCAGGAAAAGCATTATGTTTAGATGGGTGGAGGCTGAGCCTCCAGTTCTCTATGGAAGTCGCTCATCATTGAAGTTATGACTCTGATCAGGCTGGGACATTATATTGATGGGAGCTCCCAAATCTTTGTGGACAAATGGAAGAAACCACTGGAAGCACTGGGAGTAACCTGTAAACTGGATCCTAGTGGACAATAATTATGGACATAAATTATCACAAGTTCTCTGTGGACTCTGGAGAGTGTGTAATATTCTAGTGCTGTGCAGTGTTACTATTTTGGATGTGAAGCAGTCTTGTATTTGTTGGGGGAAAGAAAAATTAAATAAAAATAAAAATAAAAATAATTCCTGTACGTCTTTCTCCAACCTGCTTTACTTTTATGGTCCAAAGGTTCAAGTTATTTTAGCATACAGTAATAAAATTTAAATTAGAAAAGACAATTTCTGAATGATATATAATACTGCAAAATAATGCATGCAGAATACTTTTTAACCCTTACATGCACACATGACTGGGCCGTACACTCTTCCAGAACAGAACAATCTCTACATCTAATGACATCCATACTTTGGATTTACCACACCAACTTCTGACTTCATGATCTTTGTTTCTCTTTGGTTGGGCCTGTCTGCTTTTCCTGTGGCTTTTGTCACCCAACACCTTCCCATTGCTTCAGTGATACTGGTTTGCGGTTGGGAGCAACTTTCCAGTTGAGTTCCCATGAGTGGTGTGAGTTGTGCATTAGTGATTCTGCTCTTGAATTCAGGGTGCTAAGCTATGAAAAGGTGTAGGGTAGCAATGTTAAGTATGTCATACCACAGCACCACTGACCACCTGTTTGTTTTTAAACTTACATATGTAGGTGCCAACCATGTGGTCCATGTGGCTACACCTCCTTTGGTCTTGTTGTAAAATGTGATCAATTCTGTTTTTATTTCTACCACACCACAACAGCAAGATGCTTCTCCATGAAACACTGTGCAAGAGGCATTTAACCAGCCAACAGACATCTCCAAAAGTTCATTCTGTTCATCTGGACGTAGCGTCTTCACTTGCCTGGATGATTGGGCATGCATTAAGACCAATAGACAGACATTTTTCATGTATTTTTCACAAATTACAGATTTAGATTCATTTTGATGGTAAGAAATACCAGTGAATCTTCTGTCTTTAACAGTCTTTGAGGTACTGATGCTCAAATCTTGCCTAAGATTACAATGTGAAAAAGAAAATAAAATAAAAAAGGCCTGAAAGTGGTTTGACAGACCATTATATACCATATATATCTTGGAAGGCCTATTTGATTTGAGAAAGAATAGCCCCACTGCTAGTTTAAGACTGCCTACTGTCACAAATCTTGTTCGCTAATGAAGTTTGAAGTTTCCAAAGCACATTTATTCTGTGTTAGGCCCCAGCCTGGGGGAAACCAGAGTGCGACAGAATGAACGTTAAAAATTGTGTGTAGCCGATGAAGCATGCATGCACCAGAGTACTTACTTGATGTAGTACGGCACGTTGTTTGGAGAGATGCCCTGCTCGAAGGGGGTCACCACAGATCCTGCACAAACAGATGATAGATGATTATGAAAAACAGCAGAAATCCAGCAAAAACAACCCAAAACAAATATTGATAATGATCTCCTAATTTTGTTTGAAGTGTCTGAAATTTCCAAAGCTGTCATGGTCCCTAGCTGTTGAACCCAGAGTTTTTAGTGAGTTCATGTTTTGTTGTTTTGTGGATCATTTGTTTCTTAGTTTGGTTTCTTCGTAGTATTTGATTGATTGCTGTTTCTCATTTCATTATTGTATTTTTCAGTCGTCGGTTTGTATTTTACTTTCATCTTTCCTGCTCATGTTGTAGTTGAGTTCATGTGTCTTGGTTTTGTAATATTTAGTTATCATCTTTTGTTTTCCCTTTCTGTTTTCTTATCCCTGTGTCTGTCTGCTCTCTGAATCCTGTCACCATCTTTGTTTACCTTTCTCCCTTTGTCTTCCTGTACACTGTTTTTCTATTTTATTTTGATGTTTGTTCTTGTATTTTGTGTCTAGGTCTTAAGTCAGTGGCTACTGCCATGAGTTTAGCATGATACTGCTTATCCCTTATTTCCAACTCCCGCCTTTTGGGTCTTACTCCTGCAGCCACACAGCTAACCTGACAGAAGAACACAACTATAAAAAGACTGAGCCCAACAGAACTTCTATGTCACCGCTGCAGTGGACGAGCCCTTCATCACTGCCACATCAGTGGATCACATTCTTATTGACATCACCATAACTGGCTCCCACTTTGAGGAGGAAGTGAAGCTGCCACCACCGGTACCTTCCACTACTGCCCACATTTGCAGCTCCACTGGTATCTGCTAAAACAGGGTCTCTACAACAATCCTCTAGGGTGAATGAAAAAGACGTATTCTCTCGTGCTACCCCAGCCAGAAGAAATCTAAGCAAAGACTGTTCTGTGTTCTCTTCACCATCAGCATAACCGCTAAACCAGCAAAGTTAAAAACTGAGGGTTTTGTGTCTGAGTCAGACCGTTTTTCTTTTTTTATTCCTGCTAGAAGAAAGACCAGGCGACCAGTTCAAAACATGTTTTTTGTGGTCACCTCATTCAAAGACTGAAGTGTGTTTCTTTGAATTTTGAGTTTTGTATTTCTTAGTCGGTCAGTATAAAAGATTTGTTCTGTATTTGTGAGCTGGCCAATAACCAAAGAAAGTTGTCTGTCTCTGGAACAGATAATAATGTTTGTCTGGTGTTTCTCAGACACCCAGTAATAAAGAAGAAGTCCACGGCAGTCTCTGAAGCAGTCAACAGTGAAATACATGGGGTGTTTCTGTGCTGACCAGTGTGTGTTTCTCAGACGGTGTCTGACTGTTTTGTTTCTGTGCCGACAAACAGTGATACGACTGTATTGGTGTTTCAGAGCAAGCGATGGAAGAGACAATGTTTTCCATTTCTGAGCTGGTACCTCACACAGAAACGGTTTACTGTGCTGCCGAGATGACCCCTCCACAGATTGAATTTTGTGTTCATGAGCACACCATCTCAGAGACTATCAGATATTGTGACTGTGCTCTGGGACTTCTGGGAGAATTCTGAGCCAGAACAGCCACCGTCCCTGACCCCTGTAAGATTTGCTGCATGCTCTGTTGAGCTGCCCCAACCGCCAGTGTTTCCAAAGTCTCCTATATGTGCAGTGAATCTTGGCATCCCTGAGCCTCAGCTGATTCTTGCTGCCTGCGGATTCTTTGCCGCCTTAGGGTCCTGTGTTGTCTGAGCCCGAGGACGCCATATTGCCTGAGGTTGTAGGTTTCTGTGGTCATCCCCGGCTATCTGTCAAGCCATTGATGGGAACTCATTGTTGTGGTTGGCTACCTGGCAGGCCACTAAGGTTTCCTTTCTATCCTTGCTGTCATCCATCTCTGTCCAGTCCATGTGATGGTCTCCATTGGCTTCCATTAACGTCACCCAAGGGCCCATCTTTAAGCCACATTAGGGTCTCTGTTGCCATTGTCGGCCTCTGTCCAAGGCACCCGAGGGTCCATATCACCCTTGTTGGGTTCCATCCTAGCCACCTTCTGGCTTCCAGTTAATCATATCCTCTGCCATCAGTGGCCTCGTGCCAAGCCACTGGAGGGACCATGTCTCCTTTGGTACTAGCTTCCAGAGTTTCTTCATGTCTTTCACCGGTGGTCACCTGTTCTGCCATCATTGGTCTAATCGCCAAATACATTAATTTCTCTATCTCAGTAAATCATGTTCAAATCTTTCAAATCATCTCTCCTTCTTGAACTACTAGCTAAAGGTAGGACGATGCACTGCTGTTCTAAACTCTGATTATCAAATGTTATCATTGGAGTGTGAATGTGTGTGAATGTTAGGTAGAGAAATGCTTTTATGAATGGGTGAAAATGAGTAAATGATGTATAAAGTGAGTGCTTGAGTTTGAAAAGTGCTATAAAATCCAAATCCGGTCGATCCCAGCACCCGTCTACTGTCCTGGTCACTTCTATGTGCCCACTTCAGTCCGTCTAAGGCAGGGGTCAGCAGACTTTAACACCCAGAGAGCCATTTGGACCCAGTTTCCACGCAAAAGAAAACACTGGGAGCCACAAATACATTTTATATATTGTTTTTTTTACCTTTATGCTTTGTGTGAACAACTAAGGTGTGTTGCTTCTGAAATCCATGAACTGCTACAGAGAAAATTACATTTTATTTATGTAATGAACACATTTGAACTCTTAAAGAAATATAACCAAAGGAAAGACACCCAGCTGAACTAAAATGATCCAGCAAACAAAAACTGTTGTGAGCCGCCACCCTTATATCTCCTTTGTGCTTTTGGAGCCTTGACCTGACTTTTAAAAAATAATTGGAAAAAAAGCTCTATGCTGCTGAAAGATGAAAAATAGATATTTACAAAATTCTGCCTAAATATGTATTTTACCTGGTTAATGTGTGTGGCGGGGCATGGTCTGCAGCGCCGCGGCAGGGGAGGCGGGCGCACCTGAGCGGCACCCGCAATCACGCCTCGCCGCCTTAACGTCTGTGCTGTTGTGTTGGTGTGTGTCGGGCTGTGAGCTGCAAAGCTACAGCCGGCTGTGTGCGTACAGCAACCGTGTGTGAAAAGTGGTCAATAAAGAGATGCTGAAAAGCGTGTTCATGCAAACATCGTCGGGTCTGCCGTGATATGTTTACAACGGGACTTCTGCTCCTGAACCTCTGCGCACAGCGTCTGCAGATCGGGGCTGTACGAAGTCACTTTCATCTTTACAGGACTGTAAGCTGTCGTCTGTGAGGCGTAAGCGGTGTTTGTTTTAACATAGTTCACGGTGGAGAATAGCTGCTGACATAATGTGGATCCGAAGATCCATAACTGGCCTACCTGGGGCTGAAAGTGTCGATAAATGCACGGCGTTTCGGCGGGTACACCGGCTTCCGCGAGTGTGACGCTTATTTGAGCGATGAACAAATAATAGAATATAATTTTATTTTTATATTTCAATATCACAATAATCTTCCAATTTAGAACTACAAGTTAAAAAAGAACTAACATAAATAAAATACACTTCAGCTCAATACTTCTAATTTATTTTCCCAAACCACGCAGAGCTGCACTATAAGGACTAAAGAGCTGCATGTGGCTCCGGAGCCGCAGCTTGCCGACCCCTGGTCTAAGGTATTTCACACACGGCCAAAACCTAAATCCATTTCCTTCCTGCAACATCTGTTCTGGTGCTCTTCTCTTATAATGCATGTCATTGAATATGTTTCTGGGTCCTCTGTCCGCTCCCAGAACAAGTCCTGCAGCCACCCTGCTAAGGAACAAGGAGTAAAATAAATGTCTTACCAATCGCTACAGAATCCTAGTACCCGCCTACGTCCTGGCCTGTCCATTCAATTTGTACCCATCCATGCTGAATCAAAGAAACTGTCTCCTAATGACATTAGACCATTTGAAATTAAAATGGACTTTCTACACCCCCGTTTCCTGCACCCTCCTGGGGCAGGAGCTGGCTGGTGGGTCGGGGGCCACGTTGACTGCGTCCTGGGGTCGCTCTTGGTTCTGGAGAGAATCCATTCATTTGCACTTTGTGGGGGGGGGGGGGGGGGGGGGGTCAATGGATATTCATCTTTATTGAATTTTTCTTTGTGTTTGTCTCCAGGACCTTTCTCTGTCTGCCTCTGGCTGTTTGTGTACCTACTTCTGTGGGTTCTTTGAACTTTAGAAAACAAACTTTGTTACAAAACTTCCAGAAAGACGTCTACTGTAATGAAATGTATTTCCCAGTGGTGTGAAGACACATTATTATTATTGTCATTATTATTATTAATAAACATTATGAAAAAATGTTTGTGTACCTACTTCTGTGGGTTCTTTGAACTTTCAAAAAACAACAACTTTGTTACAAATCTTCCAGAAAGACATCTACTGTAATGAAATGTATTTCCCAGTGGTGTGAAGAGACATTATTATTATTGTCATTATTATTATTATTATTATTATTATAAACATTATGAAAAAATGGTCAGACAAAAAGATGTTCAGGCAGTACTGTTAAATGATTTGTTTCAATGCTATATGTCATGGCCCTTTACATGTTGTAACAATGTTTTTATCTTTGATATTGTCATATTTTATTTGCACATTATTTTGCTTTTTAACAATTCAGTTTGTGATTTTCCATTTAAATTTTTTTTCTTTTTTCTGTTTTTTATCATGTGACCGACACTCAGAGTGGACAGAGGTGGGAAAAATATTTAAAAATCATTCCAGAAATGCGTGTGTTTACATTTAATTAGGAACATTTTTAGATATTCTTTCTGAAAACTTGAGTTTTAGTTTTGTAAAACACGGTTAATTTGCTGACAGTGTCACTTTAAGCACTTACACATTTATATTTCATCTACTAGCGCAATGACAGAAACGCATGAAACAAACAGCAATTAAAAAACAAACAAAGAAAGTAATTAAAAACAAAAAGTGTCTGATCTTATGTATATGACCAAATGGTAATAAGCCCCATAGCTCAGACAGTAGGGCCGGCTCTAGCCATCTTCATTTTAGTCCAGATTAAGATTTAGAGAGATAGCCTACTCGGTATGGGAACTGATAAGAGTTTAGGATTCAGATTCCATTATTGATCACTTATCACTTCAATACCTTATCGATTCTCTTATCGATTCTCACTTAGTTCTCAAGGAGTCAGAGTCACCATCACCACTAAGCAGGATATCAAAGACATTACATTTGTGTTAAGTGCATGCTGCGTGGGAAAATGTTTGTACATGTTTAAGGCATTTCTCCTTTCGTGAGATAAAAAAAGTATCACACATCCACAGAGAACTTTCCTTAAAAGAAATCTGTATATTTGTTAATTACTCTCAGGAGAAATGATTTCATTACGCTACTAATTGCATTACTTTTTTGTTTCTCTGCAAAAAGAACTGAAATGCATTGTCTCATAATGACCAGTTAAAAATATAAAGGCTACAGTCCCATACACCAGCATAAATCCCTATCCTAATTAGGACACACATATAATCTTTCGCTCAGTATTCAGGTACGAACACAAAGCCGACGGCAGAAAGCAAAGATGAAAATCAGCACAAAGAGACTTTAAAGCAATGACCACAGTGATTCTGCTATAAAGACATAAACAGGTAGAAACGGAGGTCGAAGCCTGATTGCTCATCCGATTGTTACCTGTTGAAGTTCAGGATGTTGCTGTTGAGCTGGGGTCAGCATTCACATAGCTTTAACATCACTCTGGGTTCTTGGCTAGCTTAGCAAAGAACCAAAGTTGTGTTAGCAGCATAATGCAGTTGTGTCTGCCATGGATGCAGTTTCCGCTTTACCATCGCACTCTAGCTATTTTGTGCAAAACAAAAAGTATTGTCCATATCCATGATGTAGACCACACTACTATTTCCCTTCTCCAAAATCACAAACAGAACTCAACTGATTGAAGCCCAACAAGTGGAACCAATAAGTGGAATCGATAGGGAAGCAGACTAACAGTTCAGAGGAACTATCAAGAACTGGTTCTTGATTCCCATCCCTACAGCCGGCCAGCTGTCATTATATTTTTTCTCATTTTGCTCTCCAAATCACCCAGTCACTGACAAAAACTGCCTTTTCGTTTCTACCTAACGACTGCTGCCTGCTAATAGCTTTTGTAGCCAGTAGATATAATTAGATCAAGCTTGCTAGCTGAACTTTGGCTCATGATCTGGTTGAGCTAGTCTAAGGTTGATTAGTTTGTAAATATGTAATAAAGTGCATTTCATGTACATGGAAATATTAAAGATCCATTATTCTTGCATTGAGGTCTTCTTAGTTAATCCTGAGATTATATTAAAATAACAGAATGGTAATTGCAAGTGAAATGCTGGACTTCCAATATGATCAAAAAAGCACTTTTAAAGCATCTTCTGTTCTCTTCGCTTATTTATTACAAATAATAAATATCTTGTTCCACTCTTCCTTCACTCATGAAGAAGACTCCAACATATGTCTCCCTACACTCTCACTTATACTTCTGATTATATCTTAAGTTGCTTTTCTTTTTTTTAACATTTTGAATGTGTAGCCACTTCTGTTATGACTGAATGACATCAGAGAGCACAGAGCTTGCGTCACAAGCTTGGGTCATGCTGGCACTGCATGATGAAGCTGAAGTCAAACAGTTGAACAGAACTAGACAGTGACTGTCTCATGTTTGCTGGTAAGTACTACTAAACAAACAGTATAGTTACCATGTGTAAGGCCAAAATCCCCGTGAGCATCTGTCAGCTGCTTGAGATGCTCGTTGATGGAGATCTGTGAGAGGGGAGAAAAACACATTAACAAACATGTGTATATATTTTTAGCCATGTGTTTTAAAATCTCTCTATGAATCAACATCATTAATAATGTAATTTTAAATCAATTTAACCTCATCAGTTTAACCAACTAATACCAGTGGTGACATGCAGAAAACCAATGTTAAGTTAGATTTTGTGTTAGGCTAGCCCCAGACTTAACCCCTTGATCAGTTCCCACAAATGGTAAATGGTAAATGGACTGATTCTTATATAGCGCTTTTCTACTCTCCCGGAGTACTCAAAGCGCTTTATACAACACGCCACATTCACCCAGTCACACCCATTCTCACAAGCACTTTATCTATACTTAGTGCTATCTAACTACATTCACACACATTCATACTCCGATGAATGCATCGGAGAGCAACTTGGGGTTAGTATCTTGCCCAAGGATACTTGGCATGCAGACAGGAGGAGCCTGGGATCGAACCTCCAACCTTCCGATCAGTAGGTGACTTGCTCTACCTCCTGAGCTACAGCCACCACAACAGCTAATAGACATAAATTAGTTGCTGCACAGAGCTAGGGCACGTATGGATCGTCCTACTCTGGATTAGGCCACTGCTTCATTTATGTGGAAGAGTAAAACTAAACACATGATATTGCTGTCAGTATTTTCCAGTCACAGATAAAATCTGGGGAACAGACAGCCAATAAATGTAATTTAAGCTTTAGCTTGGATTACTTGTGGCTTTCTTTCTACTGCTTTGAGTTGATTTTTTTAACTTTAAGGTGTTTAGTTATAGGCTAGTGTTTACGGGTATATAGTTATAATGTGCATGCTAGTTTTATAGAATAATACAGCCCCGTTTAAAAGTTTAAGATCACCTGAACAATAGCAAATAATCCTATTTTGCTTGGTTGGATCTTAACAAGGTTCCAAGTAGAGCTTCAACATGCAACAAGAACAAATGTGAGTGAGACAAACATTTTTTGAGCAATTTATTGAAAACAACACTTAAACCGAAACAGGCTGAACCTCAAAAACAAAAAAACAAAAACAAAACATAAACCTCCCCAAAACAGAAATCAAAGCTCCAAACATGAACTCAGTGATGAGTCGCTCCACCGTTATTGTTGATCACGTTAAAAATTCATTGCGGTATTCTTGATGCAAGCCTTTCCATGAGGTGAGTGGGAACATTTCTCCAAGTGGTGAAGATGGCTTCACGGAGGACATCTTCTGTCTGGAACTGTTTCCATTTTTGTAAACTTCCCTCACCATCCATCCCCAAAGGCTCTCAGTTGGATTTAGATCAGGGGAACACGCAGGATGGTCCAAAATACTGATGTTATTCTCCTGGAAGAAGTCCGTTGTTCTGTGGGCGTTGTGTGCTGTAGCATTCTCCTTTTGAAAAACCCAGTGGTGACCACACAGACGAGGGCAGTCAGTCATGAGGGATGCTCTCTGCAACATCTGGGCATAGCCAGCACCCATTTGAGGTTCCTGCACCTCCTGAAGCTCCGTTGTTCCACTGAAGGAAAAAGCACCCGAGACCGTTATGGCGCCCCCTCCACTGTGGCGTGTAGAAAACATCTCAGGTGGGTTCAGGTTACATTTTTTCTCATGAGAGATTAAAACGGTTTTTCCACCTTTCAGTCGGCCATGTTTGGTCTTCTCTTCCAAAGTCCAAACCGTCAGTTCTGTGGTGTTCAATGACACGAGGCCTTTGAAGACGTTTTGTGCTTTTGAAGCCCTTCAGTCTCCATTGACTGAAGGGCTTATAAGTCCATGCAATGGAGTCTCCATAAGACTCCATTGCAGAAGCTTAGATAATAAAACTGGCTGAGGTGCTTGGTTTAAACAGCATTGCAATATCTGCAGATATAATGTAGCTCCATATGTGTTGTCATAACCAGGACTGTTGTTGATTTATGGCAGCTTCATGGCCCTGAGCCTTAACCAGAGTCCATGCGTCCTTCACCACCAGAGCCTGAGGGTCCCGTGCCACCTGAACCTGAGCCCATGCGTCCTTCACCAGAGCCTGAGGGTCCCGTGGCACCTGAACCGGAGCCCATGCGTCCTTCACCACCAGAGCCTGAGGGTCCCGTGCCACCTGAACCTGAGCCCATGCGTCCTTCACCAGAGCCTGAGGGTCCCGTGGCACCTGAACCGGAGCCCATGCGTCCTTCACCAGAGCCTGAGGGTCCCGTGGCACCTGAACCGGAGCCCATGCGTCCTTCACCACCAGAGCCTGAGGGTCCCGTGTCACCTGAACCTGAGCCCATGCGTCCTTTGCTGGCTATGTGTGAGTTTAAGTCATAGTCCAAGAATTCCACACGGCCAGAGTCGAGGGTCCAGTGCCACCCAATCCTGATGGTCTCTGTCTCCACTGCTGGTCGCCTGCTGAGGGTCACATCTATTTTGTCACCAGCCTCCAGAGACATCCCATCACCCCCACTGACACTAGTCTCCAGCCAAGCCACAAGACGGTTCTTGCCACTGATCCCCGAGTTGTCCAATCAGCGCTGACATTATCAGACTGGCAATGCATCCAGAGGGTCCTTGCCACCATGCCACCCAAGGGCCTTTGTCACCATCATCAGCCATGCCACCAGAGGGTCTTCACTGCCATCACCAGTCCCCAGCCAAACCACTGAAGGGTCTCTGCCACTGACCACAAAATTGTCTTGTCTCCACCACTGGCCACCAGGCCAATCCCCAGTGTTACCCTGGTGACAATGGAGTAATCGACATCCAGCAATCGGACACCCTTGGTGGGTGGTGATTCTGCTTCTGGCGGTGTTGAGATCACATGCTTGGTACAATACTCTTCAGATGCTGGAGATTGGCACTGTAAATATTTCGACGTAGGATACACGGGGGCTCAGAGTTGGCACAAAGAAGAATCAATTTCAGTCACCATTCAGGTGATGTCTAGAAACTGGGCTTAAAAGATATGGCTGAAGAAACAGGCTTGAGCTGCAGCCCAGTCTGGGCAGAGTGAACTGATTGAATTGAAACCAAACTTTCGCCAAGTGTGACATGAATAACTTCAGCTTATTATACTCAGGTTAGTAGAGTAGTGATATATAATACTTATATAAAGCAAATTTAAAAGTGAGATCACTGGTCAAATGTGACTTGATATTTAGACACAAACTATCATTTGATATTTGCAATATTTGTCGTGGCGTGAGTGTATCTCATTTTTATTGCTTCTACATTTGTGTAAGTATGTGTATGTGTGCATGTGTGTTTACCTGGAGCAAGCTCCAGCGTGTATTCAGATCTTCGATGCGTTCCAGGTTCCTGGATGATAACTGGATATCAGGCAGATTGAAAGTGGAAGCTAATTCGTTCACATGCGTCACATCGTCCTTAATCTGTGCAATGTCTTCCTGAAACTCCTGCAACATAAGCACATACGACATATATACATTGAAATAAACACACCAACACCTTTACATGTAACAGTGAGAAACTAATGCATCTGTCACATAAAACCCAGTTTGTTGATTCTTTAATGTAGGACATGGAAATCGATGATGGACTCAGGTAACATGAATGGTTGATAGAAATAATGTGGACACATTTTCTAGCAGTAACTCACCTCTGACTTACTTTGCCAGATATTTGCTAAGTTATATATGCTATAGTTTCCTCAATGCAATCTGGACTTGACCTAGGTGAGAGGTATCAGGCAGGTGGTAAACTAATGCATCTGTCATGTAAACCTAGTTTGCTACTAGTTTAAAGCAGGGAATGGAAAGGACTGATAGACAAAGAGTTGACAGATTCCATTTAGACAATTTAAGCTGGACACCTTTCCGGAGGTGAAGGTGAGTGATCTAGAATGAGAGATTGAGGGTTGAGCAGGGCTCTGATGGAGGTTGGGGACACTGAGTCTTAATGAAAGCTGTTCTGCACCTCCACTGCACTGCACTACCCCACAGCTGGGGCCACATCTCCATGTCATTGGGGTATCTCCAAACCAGATGATGGACACTTGAAGTGAAGGAGCGGTCCAACTGAAGATGGAGTCCTATTGGGCTTGCTTAGCCAATGGAACTGTGGAGGCAGATGGCAGGTACTGGCAGGCCAAACTGAATGCAGCTTTTTAGTCAGCCTCAAAGCAATTCTGGCAAACTGTTAGGCGGCTCAGGGAAAGTGAGCAGTACTCTACTCACACTGTGCACAGTGGGGATGGGGCGCTGGTGACCTCAGTGCTGGTTGGGCAGTGGAAGGAATATTTCAAAGATCCATATAGGAAGCTGAATTTGGGCATAAGGGGAAAGACTCCTACTCTCGTCCATTGTTATGAGCTCTGCACTCTTGAAAGGGTGAGGAGTTGAGTCATTTGGGAGAGAGAGTGGAGCTCAACATTGCAAGGAGTCATTTGAGGTGGTTTTGGGTATCTGACCCAATGATAAGGTGTTATAGGCGTGTCCTACTGGAAGGAGGTTCTCTGGCATGCTTCAGGCTGATCTGGGAACATGATGAACAACATCTGTCTCTATTTTCCTGGATGAGCTGAACAAGGTGAGAGGCCGGCGTGGGCATTCTCTGCTTAAACTGCTGTCCTCATTGTCCAGCCACAGATAAGCGTTGGAAAATGAATGGATGGCTGGAGCTTTTAATTATTTTTTAAGCTAAACTCATATAAAAACGAGATCTTGATCTTCCTTTCCAAAGTCAAGATTCAAGGTGATTTAAGTCAGGAGGATATCAATAATTATCTCTACAGTAAGTCCGGATGAGCCTACTTTACCAATCAAGCAAAATGTATAAAAAGTCAAACCAAAAGTGCTTAATGCCGATCAATTAGAACGATTATTTTCTTTGTCTTTGATTGTTAAGATTTGGGGAGAACATTTTTTTAACAAGAGCAAAAATGGAAAAATAGTCATAATAGGGTTATGTTCATGATTAACACTAATCGAAACCATCAGAGGGTGATGTAGAAGGAAATAGCTGAAGCTTGGATCTCAGAAGGTGTAACAAGCTCTCCCAACCTCATCACATCTCTTCCCGTTATCTCATTTAAGGAAACTGTTGGCTTGTTTTATTAGTGTTTATACTGTCTGTGGGTATGAAACAGAATATATATCTAAAGTGAGAGTCACTGATTCTCACCTTGACTCTGTCGATGTGGTCTGGTAGCAAGTCAATCAGGAGGTCTTCTACAGGTTCCCACGCATCCTTTACCATTTCTGCCTGGCTCAGCTTTCCATCCAGCAGGTCCTCTGCCTTCTCCAGCTCCATCAGCTGGTCAAGGGCCAGCTCTAATCTCCTCTGCCAGTCATCTGAGTCAGCGTTGAGCTGGTCCCATTTGTTCATCATATCGTCCGCCTCTTTACGCAGGATTCGCCCCACGTTGTGTGCGCGCTCCTCTGGGCTGATATCTGAAGGTTACGTAAAGAATAAATGCAGAAAAAAATAAGCAAATTTCACACCATGCAGTAATCTAAAAGGCCTTCGGTCTCTCAGCGTATGGTAGAGCTACTATTTCAAAATTGATATACTATAACAATGTCAACTGACTGGAGTTACTTATGGCTGAGTCCCCTACAGCAGCGGTCCCCAACCCCCGGGCCTCGGACCAGTACTGGTCCATGAGTCGTTTGGTACCGGGCCGCGAGAGTTGAGGCTCAGGTGTGAAATGTATCGTTTTCAGGGTTTTTATCGGTTTTCAGCGTTATTTTGTTATTGTTTTTATCGTTAACTCGGTTTTCCTGGGTCTTTCACGTGTGTTATGAATAAATCTTCTTTTTTTCGGTACCGGTACTAGTTTTATTTTGTTGTATTTATCCGCGACACCTTAAAGGCCGGTCCGTGGCGCAAAAAAGGTTGGGAGTACAAATACGAGCACAACTGTTATGGTAGCTTTTATAGTAGCAAAACCGTTTCTGTGTGTATTTCAATGCACATATGTTTCAGTCTGTGTGGGGAGTTGTGCGTGTGCACCGAGTTGTTTCTGCTTATTCAAATCTGTGTGTAATAAGATTTGTAAACGTGTATCCAGAAAGCTGCTGTCATCAGATTTGTGAACGTGTAAATAAATGATATATATTAATGACTCGTAAGTCTTGTCTTTTGAGTCATTATAAGACAAAACGATGTGACTTTTGCTAAACTTCTAACATGACAGATTTATGATCAATCAGTGATTTGAATGTGTGCAGAGAGTTATCTGTAAGTTCGGGTTCATTAACCCTGAGCCCAGGCTCAGACTGTCTCACTCTGCACAAACCACCAGGTTGGTTTTTACGGTCTTCATGGTTGTGCCATACAAGACGGGGTCAGACGCACAGACCACAATGGATCCAGCGTGAGTCACTGGAGGATTTGATATTCAACTAGAAGCCAGAGTAAAATCCCTGAAACCAACAGTACAACCATAACGAAGGAAATTCAAGACAACTTGAATTAGCTTTGAGCCTGAACAGCTCTGATTCATCAAACAGCCAAAATAAGAGAACAAATGGCAACAGTAAAATATATATATGTGCAATTTAGGTTACAGTGATTCCCTCTATCTAGTTATCAGACTATATATATATTTAGAGTCTAGATATAGATGATCAGATTTGCTTAATGTAAGAATGGTCACAGTCTTATGTTTACAGGAATTATGAATAAGCAGAGTAAACGTGTCTTTCAGGTCCAGTCGGTCAACTCAAAGCAGATAAGGAGATGATTAAGACCTTTCTCAGGTGAAAACTACACCATAATAATAATGTGTTACAACTAAGAGTCTGGCACTCATAGCACTACACATAAATATGCAGTTTTTAAAAAGTTATATAAGTACTTTAAATACTTAAACTGCCATGTGGACTTTTGACAGGTAGAATTAAATATATTATAAAATATGACCCTTGTTATTAGAAATATTGGCTTAATCTTTTTCTGTTCCACAACTCTTCCAGGTTGTTTTTAAACTGACCACATCTGTCATGCAGATATTCCATATGGATAGCCTGCAAGCTAGCTATGGCTGTGTCCATGAAGAGCTACAAGCTACCAGGCTGGGTATGAAAACAGACCTGAGAAGTGATGCGTTCTCCACAGATCTTACATGTTTCACAAAAGATATTTAACACCACCAAACACTTAAAGAGCCAGACAATCAGAGTGGGCAGAAAGGAGAGCGGCAGAGGTGGAGGAAGATGTTCTGCTTCAAGCTTTCAAGCTCAAGAAAATATACGAACGAAACTGACAGAGCTGAAAGCCCGATCACGTGGAGACAATATTGGTGTATACGTAGTGCCGAAGACACTGAACGGAACAACCCGACGTGGTTTTAGAAACTTTTATTAAATGGGAGTTTTCTTTAAGTGACAGATGTCACAGAGCTCGTGGCCCAAAGCCACCGCAGAAACCAGTAATTTACTTTCTGCAGCACAGTGTTAAAGAACTGCTGCTCTGAAAGTTTTTTCTGAAAGGAGTGAGAATTTACTTTGACCAGGACTAACCCCACTGACACTCAGCAGGAAAGAAAGGCAACTTTCAGACCCCCCAGCAGCAAAACTCAGTGACGGCACTGTAACTTACAACAGCGCAACAGAGGTTTGGAAGATGTGAAGAAGAGGAAGGTCCTGAGCTTTACAGGAGAAGAGACCCGATCCACGTAATCAACACAGGAGAAGCAGAAGAGCTTTTCCTCAAAGACAGCGAGGACACACTCGCTCTCTCTCTCTCTCGATGTGTCACTAAAGGCAACTCACCTGCAACATGTCTCTGAGCAACACTCAGCTGGCAGCCACATAGTGGGACTGTAGCATCAGGCTGATTCCACACATTCACAGTCGCTGTGTGAGATAAAGCTGATTCCCAATCCTCTGCTGAGGTTTCACTTTCCAAATCTTCAGTCAGTGCATTTTAGCTTCTGATCTGATTAACAGGATGTAAGTTGATCAGAAAATTCTGATGTGATGCTTAATCAGTCTTTCAGGTGTTTGTCCAATAAGTGGATTACACGCTGCTGCCATAAGTATAAGCTCCTTTACTTTCATATGAACTTGAGCGCCATCTCATGCTTAATCCACAGGGTTTAAAACGATGTGAGCCCACACTTTGCAGCTACAGCAGCTTCAGCTCTTCTGTGTGGGATTTCCACAAGTGACAAATGACACTGCAAACCTAAAGCCCTCAAAACATAATTTTGAAATGCAGAATAAGCATTAATGTTGTTCTTCTGTACATTTTTATGTTCGGAAGAACAACAGAAACCATTTTGGTATCAACACATTCAGCTTTTTGTGGACAAGTATCCTATTACTTCCGTTTTCTTTCACTTTTATATGTTTTAAAATATTTGTTTGTTTGTTTTACACTGAAATAAATGGTGAACGCTTAAAATCCTCATCAAACTCACTCAACATTGAAAGTTATCTAGTTCAGATTACTTTAACCTCCTAGGACCTGCGTCCACATATGTGGACATCACATTTTGGGTTATTTAGACCAAAATACTCAATTTTGCTCTACAAGGGCCTGATACCCACTTATGAGGATGTTATGCTGCTACTGTTCTATCGAAATGTTAAACAAATATCCTCATATGTGGCTCTCATTTTTCTTAGAAACAAAAATCAGGTAAAAAAATAAATCAGGTCATTCTTTGTTTTTACATTCATTGGGTCCAAATCAGCCCAAATATCAAAGAGAAATCAAAACTGCTGCCGTGGAAGAGTTCAGGTCTTAGGAGGTTAAGCTAGAGGAATAAAAATCTAACTTTAAACTGGTCCCAACACATGTTCAGCGAAGTATGTTTTCATACAGTTACAGTTGATTCAGCTCACTCTGGCATCTCACCCTTTTCACCCTGCACACACCTGTGCCTGGAGACTGTGTCAAACCACCGATATTATTGGACTGATTATTGCTCTAATCTCTACCTGCTTAATTACATTTCAGCTCCCAGTTTATAATTTCAAATCATTTTTAGACATTTTCAGACTCTGATTTTCATAATTCAGAACATTTTGATAGTTTTATTGAACCATGTTATTCTTATATTGAAATGTTTTTCATCTCTTTATTGCATGTTGGTTGAGTTCATTAACCTTATGTTGAAGTAATCCCATTCACCCTCATGCAGGCAAACTCAAGGACTTCTACACTGTGATGTTTTTGTCTTTTAGAAAATGCCATTCATATTTAGGTTATTTGGTTTATTTAGAGAAATGTTCTATATGGTTTTGCTCCCAAAAAGGCTGATTCTGTTCATCTGGATGTTTTCAGTGGGAGAAACATTTCGTCAATCATCAGCTGACTGCAGGTTTCCAGCCTTATAAACAGCACATTTACATCAATGACTGAAACCAGCCCACTGAAGGAACAATGGTCAGTTCCTTGATGATTGATATGCAAATTCTCACAACTATCAATCAACAACTACTGATCACTGGCCATGAGTAACCATTCACAGAGAGTTGGGGAATGGCTGCAATCACAGCATGTAAGATGGTGAAAGACATCTCAGAAGCAGTGAATCAACCTTTTGGATTTACGTACCTGGATATTTGAGCGTGCATTGAGAACTTTTGCTTCTTACGCTTAGCTAGCTGATATTGTTGAACTCTAATGTCACTGAGCTGGTTCAGCGAGGTCACCTTTGGATATTTCAAACATGTTTTGGTATTGAAGGAAACATCTTCAGCATTTTTGACAGGTAATGCTGTTTTTCCAGTTAAATATGTTTTTGATTTGTTTTACCTATCATAATCTGTTCAGTGTACTTTTTCACATTAATTTAATTTAATAATTAAAGTAATGAATATAATTTAATGTGTCAAACAAGACTGTGGAGACATAGGATTGTGTTTCAGAAAACCATAGTAAGATTTCATACATATAACCATGGAACTGCTTGCTTTTTAGATGTCCCTAACCACTGCCTGATACAAGATCAAATAGCTGAGGTGGATTAAACTAACAGGAGGAAGGATGAGAGGAAGTCCCGTGATTAGCAGCTGAAATTCTTGCAGTTCAACAGGGCGCGATATCTTTCAGCTGAAGACACATAGTAACCAGATTGCTGCCATGGTGCAGAATTGTTGCAGAATAGTGTCTGTTTATCTTTACGAGCAGTTGTTACAATGCTGTTAATAATTAACTATTTCCACATTTAAATGGCAAGTTAAAAGGTTACTGTCATATAATGTGTCTATAGTACAATAGCCACACATTCAAAACCCTACAAAGGACCAATGTTCCCTCTAAGCTGCACGTGAGCAGCTGTGCACTGCTGGCACGTCTCTGCACACAAAAAAAAACTAACCTGAATTGAAATTAAAATGAAAACTTTAACAATCCTGTTTTGCAGTGTTAGTCAGTGACTGGCTGCTCCTGTATGGGATCAGAACGATGCCACCTTATCCCAAAGTCCAGCCAATGATGCGATTCACATTCGTATATATGCAGCTAATCAACGTCGCTGACAGCCTATGACAGCGTCCTTATGTGCGACACCGGTGTTTTAGCAAAGCGGCTGATGTGGAGTGAAGTTAATGACAACGTGTACAACCATTGGAGATGTGAGCAGGACAGACGAACAACTGACGGACAAAGTGTGGACTTTATACCAGTTTTTAAATTGTGTTGATCGGCCACGTAAAACCAGAGTTACGATAAAATATCTGCAATGTTTGTTTTTCTTCCTGAATACTGTCGTTGTTTATATTTACTGCAGGATGAAACAGTAAAAACTGCATTTTATAAGGAAAACGCTCGAAAGCCTGTGAGCAAAAACAAACCCCTCAGCCTTTCCTATTGGTGGAAAAATGCACCATGTGGACCAATCAAAAAATGATACGGCAACATGGCATTTAGTTGTTTAGGGAGGGGGAAGTTTTAGGAGTGACGGCGTGTTTGAGATGTGAGAGATTTGAGACGTTTAGCACAAATCTTGTGTAGTTAGTGTGTAGTTAGTGTGTAGTTAGTGTGTGGTTAGTGTGTAGTTAGTGTGTAGTGTAGTCAATAGTGTTGTTGTGTGTCAGAACAATGAGGCAACTGCTGAGTGTTACAGGTGTTACAGCAGTGACACATCTGCTGCTGTCAGGCCTGCAGGTATCAGGCTGTTGTTCTCCTTCATCTCATAGTGACACAAATTATTTTTGGAGTGACACAAATAATTTGTGTGGCATCAGATTTGATGCAGAACAGCTGATTGTTCTGTAAATAGTTTGAAATGTTTGTTTTTAGGTAAACAGCTGCAAAAACTTTGTTGTTTGCATAACTCAGTTACTTTTTTGAAGAAGTAACTATATAATTAATTACCCAACATTGGTCATTATTTACTGTATTTGCAGACAGAGTTACAGACTCTCTCCCAGGCCACAGACTCATCATACAGTCAGAGCTTTATAAAAAGAAAAAGAAAGTTGTGTTTTCAAAATTGGAGTTGAAGTTATTTTTACTTCCCATAGTGTGAACATGCTGCAGGTCAACAAGATGTTTTTACATTTTCATTGTAAGTGGGCTAAAGCAGTTAATTAAAAGTAGTCTAACATAAATGCTGTAATTTGATTACTTTAATAAACATGTAACTTGGATGCTGGCGTGACCACAGTGCACACGTCTGCTGTTGCTCACAGTGGTCCAAGTGTCCACTCAGAGAGTTTGTGTGTTCAGACACATGAAACATTAGAGGCAACATCACACTGCTTATAGCACTTCCATTCTTAATTCATCCAGTCAGTATAACATTAAAACAAGCATGAAGTGCTGAAGGGGGAAGTTTTAAGCTATGGAAGAACAGTGGAGGAGAGCTTCTAAGCATAATTGTGTGAAATGAGTTACCTCTGTGCTCAGGTGACGGTGTGTCGTGTGGAAGTTCAGACAGAAAGATTCCCACATCATCCAGAGCCTTGGTCATAACGGGCTCTTTCGCTCGCAGTTCCCTCCTGAAACCCTGTAAAAGCACACAAACTTTCAGCATTTGTACTAAACTAAACATCAGACAGCTCCACCCTTCAGTGTCATATCTGCGACTAAAGACTCAGCTTGATGTGACTTCATACAGAGAAATGTGTCTCAAAAGGGTTACAAATGCATAGTTTACGATCAGAGGCATAAACAAATGTGTGCAGTGATCTGTCTGTAACTTTTGAGGACTCACAAGTGCTTCAATCCACACACAAATACAAAGTCATTAGTTGTTCACAGAGTCTATTAATAAAATACAGGCAGTGGCCAGTGGTGACCCTCAATCCTAACTCACCTTGTTCTTAGGTTATCACACTCAAAAAGATTTTCAGACAACTTGACCTCTGACCCCTGACCTTGAGGCCAAGATCACTGAGATTCAAACTTGTCTGATATTCATACTAGATGTGCGTATGGTTTCAAAATCCTGTCACTTCCTTCTCAAGTGATCACAAACTCAGGTGTCCATGTTGAACACCCGCCTGGCAGGTTAACAACAATACCCCATCAGCCTTTTACAGCTGAGGGGTAATGAAATACTTGCAACATCCTTCTCACTCACTTACAAAACCTTCCTAAGTGAGAGGTTTCACTCCTGATACGCATGGATCACACTGCATGTCCACGTGGGGTTTTGAGATAATCTGAGAGGAGAAGCCAGCTCTCCTGCCTCAGTAGAACTGAGTACGGCAGATAATGACGGAGAGCAGTTTGTTGTTGTTTGTTTGATCTCCCTCACTGACTCAAAAGGCTGCAGACTCTGGGTAATGATGGTTCCAGCTCTGTGAATCATTTTGTTAATCCTGCTGGCACTGATGGAGACAACGGCAAAGGAAGTCGCCAATGAAGGATCTGAGCTCCTCAGAAAATAGAATCTTCTTGTACACACCATCACTGTTGGTCCATCCAAACTCTCATTCAGGTGAACTCCGTACCTGTACCTGTAGTACCTGTAGTACCTGTACCTGTAGGTGTTCACTGGTTCCACCTCCATACACATGTTAATGGGCTTACTTATCTTCATTTAGATGAAGTAAGCAAATATTCACGCTGTATCCTTTTCAACGTTTTCTTGTTCCTAGACCTGACGACCCTCCTGTCTTCTTTAGTAGACTGATCCTGGACTTGTTGTTGAGAAAACAGCGCAATTTGATGTAACCTCAATGGCTGAAGGTGATTTTAGGCTAAAATCCTGGGTTTTCCTCCAATTATTAAATCTGACTACAGAGCAGGCTATAATTATTGTCCATGATTTTTGTGATATCGTAAGACGATTTGTTTTGTTTGTTCCGCTGTTGTACGGCACTACGTTGCCTGGCGGAAGGGCATGTGATCAGACACACAGTATCGGGGTTCAAGAGTGGTATGTTGGTCACATGTCCATCCGCCAGGCAACATAGTGCCGTACGAAGTAGCGTGAAAAACAAACTTCAAAGTAGCGCTACGCGTTCAGCGGGAGGCGTGGATGATGGGCGGCGATAAACTTGCGAAAAGCAAGTTATGCTCAACTCCACCAGTGGATTCTGACAGCGTGGAAAAGTGTGAAAACATCCACGATCACCAACGGATTTTGAAGGGCTGGACTGCTGCATGATGGAGACACCGCCACGGCCCTTCTGAGGGTGTTCGACTCTGACAACGAGGATTTGTTTGGTTTTGAAAGTGACAACAAAGGAGAGAAGCTGAGAGTGGAGGACGAAGCCATCCTGAGCCTGTTCGTTTCGACACTGGAGAAGAGGACTTTGGTGGTTTTAGTGCAGGAAGAAGAGAAAGATGGTGAATGACTGACTTTCCTTCTTGTTAAAGCCGTGTCACTGCACCTGAGCCTAAAAGGTAGAATCTATTTTTCTGGTGTGCTGTAGGTTATTGTTATGTACTACATTTGTTACTCGTTTATGAAGCACAGTACATGTTTCGTACTTGTAATTACCGCTGCTTGTACATATACCTAAAAAGTTATGCAAATATGAACCCATAACTTGTTTTTCAAAATATTAATAAAAGTGATGTCTCCAAACAGCCATCTCTTTCCTGACAATTCCCTTTGTGCATATTCTCTTACATATGATAAGTCAACATTGAAACACCTGCGGCTTTTAGTCAGGTGCGGCTAATGTATGTACAAAACAGGATTTTCCCCTGATTTTAGCTTGTGCGGCTAATATTCAGGTGCGCTTTGTAGCGGGAAATACGGTAGTTTATTCACTCACATCTTTGATGTCACTGCGCGCTGCCCTAGGGGAATTAATCTGACTTAATATTTCTCTAATTAATTCTGTTTAAAGGCAGAAACTGATCATTTTATTTGAGCTTTAGTTAAAAAAACAATTTGTCGAAGGTTATCATGTGCTGATGTCACTTCCTGTGCAGATATATTGTCGATTCCTGTTTTGTGAAACGTTACGGCAGTCGTGTTGACGATTAGCTGAACACAATCGGCATCAAGAAGCAACGTTGAGTGAGCGCTCTACCATGCTGCACCTCCTACCCGGTGTGTGTCCAGCTGGGCCTGCACAGCCGGGACGTCGCCCCCTACAGGTCGCTCCCGCTCCAGCTGCTGACTTTTCAACCGTAGCCAGTTCAACAGTTCTTGCAGCGACATGTGAACCCTCTTCCAGGGGGCCATCTCTGAGTCCAGATGGGCCCTTGAAACAGAAACACAAACATCTTTCTCTGTAGTTTCAACAACAGTCGTTTACAGTTCTTTGCGTTGTTGGACTCATTGCAGCCGCTCACCTCATGCGGAGGGTCTTGTTGTGCAGGTCATTCCACCGCTGGGTCATGTTGCCAAGACGTCTCCTGAGCAGAGCCCCGTCCTCGGAGTCCCCCAGTGACGTAAGAATCCTCTGCCCGTTTTCATCCAGGGAGTGATACAGCTCTGTGTGGCCGTCAATCTCTATTTGGAGGTCCTATAATCGCCAGAAATGGAGAAACAGCATGAAAAACTAGTGAATTCAGTTACAGCACACACTGAATCTTTCAGGACTTTCACTGATTGGTGCTTAAAATCAGACGATGATCCATTAATCAAGATATCAACCGTATTTATATTTACATTAACCTTTTTTATTTTAATTTCTTAGCACTTTAATGTCAAAATGTCAAAACTGGAATGTCCTGGACGTGGGGAAGTGGAGACTCGGTGATCTTCTCTGCTGTCTTCAGCCCTCTCTGCAGGGATTTCTGCCACTGCAGGCCCCTGACCACACAGATATTCATGTCAGTAAGCTCTCTATAGTACTTTTGTAGAAATTGGTAAGGATACGAGAGGGTAAGTGACCTCTCCTCATCCGGAGCTCTCTTAGCAACAGCTCTGGTGTGCAGCGACCAGGACAAAGTGTCTGTTATCTGCTGACCATGTCCACTGCTGTTCTGTTAATGACTGTGTGGGACTGTGCCGACTTCCCCTTAAGTCGACAATGAGCTCTTTGGTTGTTTTCAGCACAATGTGGTCGTTTTCCAGTCTCTCAAAGCAGCGGTCTCCAACCTTTTTTGCGCCACGGACCGGTTTATGCCCGACAATATTTTCACGGACCGGCCTTTAAGGTGTCGCGGATAAATACAACAAAATAAAACTAGTACCGGTACCAAAAAAAAGAAGATTTATTCATAACACACGTGAAAAGACCCAGGAAAACCAAGTAAACGATAAAAACGATAACAAAATAACGCTGAAAACCGATAAAAACCCTGAAAACCAGACATTTCACACCTGAGCCTCAACTCTCGCGGGCCGGTACCAAACGACTCACGGACCGGTACCGGTCCGAGGCCCGGGGGTTGGGGACCGCTGTCTCAAAGGACATCATAATGGGACTGAGTGCTTTGGGGCAGTTGTCATGACGATACGGGCACTTGAATGTTGGCAGCAATCTTAAAGAATCAAATACAACCCCTTTTATTGTCACTGTATATGAATGAAATTGTGGATGCTCCCCACCAGCTGTGCATGGAATAATAACATGAACAGCAGGACAGCAAGAACGAATAACAGACTAGATTACATACACACAAGAGGTTTGTATACAAAACAGGAGGCACACAATAAAAAGGCACACATTAGACAACAGTTTACAAAGTGCTTGGAAATAGTGTAATACACTTGGTCTGAGTATAGAGTCCATGTGCGAGTGTCCTGGAGGTGTCTGGAGGTGTGTGACCTCTTTGACCAGCAGCGCCATCTGGAGGGCAGCAGGTCAAGTCTGTGGTGGGCGGGAAGCCGTCCCTGGAGTCAGGAGGTGCTGGTAATGACCTCCAGGGGTGGCAGAGGACGGCCAATGACTTTTTTGGGGAGTGTTAATTACCCTCTGCACAGCCTTTCTGTTTTCAGTCCTGTGTACCAAACACACAGTGGTAGAAGCAGCAGCTTCTGGTCCAGGTTGTTCTGGTCCAGGTTGTTCTGGTCCAGGTTATTCTGGTCCAGGTTGTTCTGGTTCAGGTTGTTCTGGTCCAGGTTATTCTGGTCCAGGTTATTCTGGTCCAGGTTGTTCTGGTTCAGGTTATTCTGGTCCAGGTTATTCTGGTCCAGGTTGTTCTGGTCCAGGTTGTTCTGGTTCAGGTTATTCTGGTCCAGGTTATTCTGGTCCAGGTTGTTCTGGTCCAGGTTATTCTGGTCCAGGTTATTCTGGTTCAGGTTGTTCTGGTTCAGGTTATTCTGGTCCAGGTTGTTCTGGTCCAGGTTATTCTGGTCCAGGTTGTTCTGGTCCAGGTTGTTCTGGTTCAGGTTGTTCTGGTCCAGGTTGTTCTGGTCCAGGTTGTTCTGGTCCAGGTTGTTCTTCCTCAGAACGCAGGACAAATGAAAAATGTCTAAAAGAGAAGCTGGTTGGTCAGGACACCAAGCTGGAGTGTTTTCTTACGTTCCCTCTCCTCAAAGTCGTATAGAGCGCTGTTCCTTGCAGGTGTATGACTAAACCCCTCAACCCTTCAGTGTTTGTTTACTTATTCAGAAATGTTGTCTTGTTCACACAGGGTGGAGGAGTAGCTTTAAACCAGGGGTCCCCAATCTCAGTCCACGAGGGCCGGTGTCCCTGCAGGGTTTAGACGTGTCCTTGATCCATCACAGCTGATTTAAATGGATAAATGACCTCCTCAACATGTCTTGAAGTTCTCCAGAGGCCTGGTAATGAACTAATCACGTGATCCAGGTGTGTTGACCCAGGGTAAGATCTAAAAACTGCAGGGACACCGGCCCTCGTGGACTGAGATTGGGGACCCCTGCTTTAAACTCTTTGATGGCGTTGATTCTCTGCCACATTCGTCTCTTGTTTGCATGGTCATGGAAGAACTTCTGTATTCTCTTACCAAAGTCATGCTTCGTCGCTCTTATGGCATAGTTCAGGTTGGGTCTTGCTGATCTGGGAGCCATCATATCACATTAGACCTAAAACCGTCACTTTGTGCTTTCATTGCAAGCACCCATTGGTCATCCACAGTTTGTCACCAGGAATGTCGTCTAACAGCCCAAAACCAAAGACATCGTCCACATATTTCTACATTTATGGAGACACTAACTCAGCGTACTCATCTACACTTGTACGTTGCGACAGTCAGTTGCAGATGCCTTGAACACATCCGTCAACACATTCAAAACAGTCTTTTAATGCTTCCGTGGCTCCTGCAGAGCACTTGCTTCACAGTGGGGGTTTCTCTGATTGTTAAGCAGGAAGCAGCATAACAGAAAAATGGTGTGACGAGCAGAGCAGGGTGTTGCCTTAAATGCTTCCTTAATGTTTGAATAGACGAGGTAAACTCAGGCTAGGTGAAAGTCAGTGTCACTTCATCTTAGTTTAATTTGGTGCCTTCATAAAGAGACGCCTGCATTTGAATTACTGGCTTTATTAATAGCTAATACATCATTTACTCATGCTTTATACATGAATTAAATCATTAAGGGAAAATGTCCATGTCTTCAGAATTCTGTGATACCTGATAAGACGGACAATAGTTACCTTAAACCTTACATACTGTCTATTAAGTGTTAGTAAATGACTTATTTACAAATTCTGTGCTCATTAAATTATGATATCAATTCTTTGTGTCTGACTTAATCTACTTTTTCTTATTTTAATTCTCTAAATGTTATTGTCGTTGTTTGAGTATTGGCTAATTACCTTCCACGTGTTCTTTATGTTACTAAAGTAAAACAGAGCTGTAGCAGACGTCTGACCTCTCACAGAAAGAAAATGGTACAGCCGGGACCTCAAGTTGTTTGCATGACTTGATGAATGTCAGATCGTTCTCACTCCTGAGTCGTAATATACCAACGATTTGCCATATCCGAGGTATTCCATGGGAACACGGAAGACAACCTTCCGTGTTCCTATGCTACGCACCGGGTTGTGGATGAAATCCAATAGAACGACCGTCCCACAGTAATAGATGTTCCAGCCATGTATTCCAGCCCTAACCTTATCCCTAAACCTTAACAGCACTTTAATGATGTTACTGTTTTTCAAAGCGATTTAAGTAAGATAAACGTACTTGTGTAGATTCATTCCAAACAGTTCTCATGTTTCCTCATTTTTCCGACCTAATACAGCGCTCCCTCACTATAACGCGGTTCACCTGATTTTTTTGTGTGCAATTTTGCATGTTTGTTTTTTTGTTTGTTTTTTTTACAGTGCATTGTGTTCTGCGTCCTGATTGGCTGTAGACCATTGTTAATGAACCTCGTGCCGTGTCTCCTGTACAGTCCAGAATACATTCAGCTTGTCAAATTTACATAAATCTTCGATCTCTAGCAGCGTGACTCTGAAGAGCTGGACTGTATGTTTGTAAGTTTTCTGCCCAACAAACACAACGATGTCGACGAAACGTTTTGCACCATCGAAGACAACCTCGGCTCTTTGGTTTCATTCTCTAATACTGGACTACTGGACTCTACAAGGTTTGAACTTTGAGAGAGAAAAGTGAAAATGTTCAGCCTGTCTGAGAAAAGTGTATAAAGTGTGTAGTGACGGGTTTTACATCCTTAAAACATCCATAATAATTGTAAAAAATAAAGTTGGCGACTTCGCAGATTTCACCCATCACGGGTTATTTTAGAACGTAACTACCGCGACAGACGAGGGAGCGCTGCATAGGGACGTGTTGGCGATTTGTCACCTTGTGTAAAATGTTACGCTTTGGGAGTGAGAACGTGTTGTGAATATCGTCTCATCAGTTTTCCCACAATGCTATGCAATTTTAGAAAATTCCTTATTTAACTGGAAAAATATGACACATTACTTGATTGTACCCAAAACTGTGGAATAACACTGGCATTCCCAACACTAGATCCAGTCTGTGTGTAATATAAATGACTCATCCCTTATTTTACTGTGATGATTGGTGGGTTCAAAAAGGTCAATAACTTCTTTGTGGTTATCTTGTGGCAAAGCAATCAAACCACTTATTTCTTTTGAGTCCTCTTTTTGGAAAATTGCATTCTCCCAACTTTGAGGAAACACTTTAGGGATGCTCCCTTTCTTTTCCAACATTACTGTGCACCAGTGCACAAAGCAAGGCCACGGGTGAGGCAGTTTGATCTGTCCAGCACAGAGTCCTGACCTCAGCCTGACAGAACACCACATGAGTAGAAGAATGGCCAAATGTTAACATAAACACTCCTAAAGCTTGTGGAAAGTCTTCCCGGAAGCGCTGAAGCTGCTACAGCTGCACAGAGTGGGCAGACATCATATTAAAATCCTATGGATTAAGCATAGAGGGCCACAAGTTCATGTGTGTGTACGCACAGACAAATACTTTTGGCAGTAGTGGACGAGCATTTCTGCTCAATCTGAGCACTCGAAGCTCTTTTACTACAAACACTAAAAACATGACAGAACTTCTTATGTAGTGCTGAGGACATTATAAACAGGAGTGAAGTAAGTGCACGTCTTTACAAGAGAGCACAACTGCAGAGAGCGAGTGTGACACTAAAAGTGACATTTTATGATTTTGATGTCCACCTGTTTCCATTACACTACAATGATGTCATCCTGTTATGGTGTTATTGTGACGGTGTTGAGAAAATAAAAAGTGTGTTGTACAGCTGCGTCCGTGCCCTTTCAAGATAACACTCTACTCTATATGGTTTCTTGAAATTGTCACACAATGAAGATCAAGATCAGCTGCTCAGCCAACACGGGAGGTCATGTCCCCCCTGATACTGTTGTGAAGTTTAAAGAGTTTCAATTAAAAATACATAAATCCCAGCCCTGCACAGACCGGCGACCTGTCCGGGGTGCACCCTGCCTCTCGCCCAAACACAAAATCTGAAACATGATGTCATGAAAACTGTGGACGCTAGACTGCTAACACAGGGGGCAGGAGGATTTTATTACAATTACCATGTGATCTAAAGCAGCGGTCTCCAACCTTTTTTGCGCCACGGACCGGTTTATGCCCGACCTTATTTTCATGGACCGGCCTTTAAGGTGTCGCGGATAAATACAACAAAATAAAACTAGTACTGGTACCGAAAAATAGAAGATTTATTCATAACACACGTGAAAAGACCCAGGAAAACAGAGTTAACGATAAAAACGATAACAAAATAACGCTGAAAACCAGACATTTCAAACCTGAGCCTCAACTCTCGCGGCCCGGTACCAAACGACCCACGGACCGGTACCGGTCCGAGGCCCGGGGGTTGGGGACCGCTGATATAAATGATGACACATGTCCAACAGTATGCATTTTACCTTGATTTCTCCCTTTTAAATGAATACTTCCAGAAGTCGTGTGTAAGAAAAATCTTTCCTACTGTTAATCTCAAACGCCTCACAACAGAATCAAGCTTATATAAAATCAATTATATTAACTGTTTTGTAGCCAGGAGAAAAATTAACTCTTGAGATTAAAAACTTCCCCTTTTAAGAGTCTCCTGAACAAGCATTAAACCACATACACATACAAATCCACACACCAGTTAAGTACAGTCAGAGAGTAAAGAAATAAAACACAGAAACAACCAAGATCATGCTAAACGTGCTGCCTAATGCCACAAACACAGGAACAATATTCAGGCAAAACAGCAGCCTGCATTAGTTCTTTAGAATCGCATTAAAGTCGTGGGTGTCCATCTGTGGAACAGTCGTCCTCCATTAGAGATGCTCTACATTCAATTTGTTTAAGGCAAAGGTTAAAAACTGGTTATGGACAAATCAAGTGTGTGATCATGTTTGAGTTGTATAGTTTTAATGTTTCATTTGGGAACAGAATGGTGTGTATGTGCAAGTTTGGTGATGGAGTTTTTATTATGAATTTTTATGAATTATTATGTCTATTTTTTATGCTTAAGGACAACAGATGGAAATTAGCCCTTGGCTATAATCTGATATGTTTACATTCATGTAATTTTTTTTTACATTTATGTTCATTAACATGCTCTGTCCTAAATAAATAAATAAATAAATATTAAGTGAGACCAGCTGCTTACGTTGATTCTGCAGCTGATTGCAGGAGGAAGAAGCTGCACGTTTGAAAGCTCAAATTTAGTGTGAAGCTTTGAGACAGACGGAATAAATCTTGGGAAATAAGATGGGGGCAAACCAAGAAAAGCCTTATTAATAAGAATATATCAGTCATATATATCATATATACGTCATGACAAAGCAGACCAGCAAAGGAGTGGTGAGTAAGAGCTTGTAATGAATTTCAATGCTCCATGATAGGATCCAGCATATTTAAGGATGCGTGCATATAAACCGCATTGCTGTGATCAAGTATAGACATAAAACTGGGAACAACAAGTCTCTTTCTTCTCTCAAAGTACAAGCAGGACTTTTAGCCTAAAGTAAAAACCACAATTTTTTCACCAGTTGCTGAAACTGAGGCGTAAACGAGAGCGAGTCATCAATTGAAGTCCTAAGTAGTTGTAATCAGACACTAACTCAATCCCAAAGCCCTGAATTGTAGTAATACATAAAAGGTTACTTGGTTCACATTTTTAATTTGTGAACATCGATTTTTTTTGGTCAGCATTCAAAACAAGTTTTAAATCCCACCAGTTATTCTGTAGCGAAAGTTGATTTAACAGATTCAACCTATATGAATCATCTCAAAGCTTTAGTGTAAATGTCAAATGTTCCAAATGAATCTAGTTGATTTTTATTCCCAACCTGAACGTGGTAGACCTTTCTGCGCAGCATCGTCCAGACTGTACCCTGTAATCCCCAAAATCAGACATCAAAAAGCAGAAGCTCCTCCATTAAGTCCCATTTCATTCCTTCTAGCTCCCAGTAGGCTGACTTACACTGGCCTCTGTTTAAGTGTGCGTGACACAGTGAGACGTTCAGATAAAGAGGAAGAGAGGGAGGGTCAGTCGCACATGAAAAAGAGAGATGGAGTTGGAAAGTCAGAGTGAACACAGGGTACGAGACAGAGTTGAAATGACGATGAAAGACGCAGAGAAACTTGAGTGCACTTCTTTTCCAATTAAACATTATCTGTATGTTGTAGCCGAGGGAACGAGAGGAGACGTCATAGGATGCTCTGTAGTTGTAGCACCCATCATTGTAACAAAGACAACTGTCTCAGTGCTACACACAGTGCTGCTGTTGTACTGAGAGCTGTGTGTGCATGTGTGTGTCCCTGTAGGTGTGTTGTGTGTTTCCTCGTAGTGTATGCACTGCACACTGTGTCACAGTGGCTGTGTGTGGATCACTGTACATGCTGTGCTACCAGAGAGTGTGTGTGGGTGCAGGGTGAGGGTTGATGGTCAGAATATGTTTTCCTGCAGAACAGAGCCTTCCCTTCACCCAACACCCACAATGCATTGGGGGAATTCGGGATTTGTGTGCAGACAGTGGCAGTCCAATCAAATCTCACCATGTCAGCATTCCTGTCATACTAGCCAGAGCAGAGTTGAAGAAGAGTTCCTTAAGCTAAAAACTGGAAATATATGTGTGGCAGATGAGACAAAAGTCCAATCATTAGTCGTTTTTTTCGGAGCCGCCGACGCATCAGAATCAGTGAGAAGTCGCCTTTCTCACTGACGGCACGGACACGGTCGGGGCTGAAAGCCAACAGCTCGCTGATCCTGATGTTTCAGCAGGTCGAGCTTTGTGTTTACGTCCTTTTTGCGCTGATTCTGAAGCTGTTAGTTTGATCTCTGTCCAAACAATATTGACTGAACCAGCAGCAAAATAAGATCCAAACTACGCTTCACATAAACATCGTCATGGATTCCCTCTGACTTTTACTGTTTTGCTTCCACCACAATAAAAATCACACTTCATGCACAGCTCTCTCTCTCTCTCTCTGTACTTCAAGAACAGTTTCACGTCTAAAAATCTGTTTTCTGCATTATTCGCTTGCTTGTTACGCACAAGTCTTCTGTTGTTTACAGGCTGTCAGCCGCTGTTTTTTTTCCCTTTTACTTCCGAAAAGAAAACCTAATTTCTGCCGTTCAACAGGCTACTGAACAAATTTAAACTTTTTAAAATTATGCAAAATGCAAAACGTTGTGTCTCTAATAAAACCGCTGTAACGTCAGAGGTAATGTTCATAAGTTGATTAATGGTTTTCTTTTGTTTTTGATCTACTGCAGAATATTTTTATAAAATCCCAGAACAGGAAAACCTCCTTCATGTTTTTCTGTGTTTTATCTTCAGTTACTTTGACACAGAGGCCTCTGCTGTGACGCTCACACCTTTGATAAAGTCTTGGTGTGTCAGCTTACTTTTTATAGATACAAAAATATGTAAATGTACTGATCTGAATTATAATATTTCTGACTGTCTGAGGCAAAGTTTCCCAGATTTAAATCGAATTGAATCGAATCAAATCGAATCAAATTGAATTGAATCGTGGATCGAATCGATTCTAGAAATCAGTGATGATACCCAGCCCTACTCAAGACTATCCCAGTTATCAGAGGGCGAGAGGCGGGGCAAACCAGGGACAGAATACCAGTCTGTTGCAGAGGTAACGCAGAGACAGACAACACTTAACACCTGTGGGCAGTTTAGAATCACCAATGAACATAACCCCTGCTAACTGCATGTCTTTGAACTATGGGAGGAAGCTGGAGAACCTGGAAAGAACCCACATTGGTTTTCATTTCTCACTTCATGGTTGTACGAGTTTTTCCTTGTTAACTTAATTAAACTGTGTTAATGGTAAAACCATTTTAATGATTAATTCTGATGACAAACATGTTTGAACTTACAGCTGTCATCACTGCGATGTGAACCCCCCCAAACAAACACAAAACTAACATGTTTTTATATGTAAAAGCCAGGTGAGGTCCAAACACCAATCAGCAAAGAAGACACTAAATTGCTGGTTAGTAAATGAATTTGTGTTTAAGGAGTGGCTGTTTGTTTTATCCAATGAGCAGGTCTAAGCACTCCCTGCTGCGCTGTGCAGCAGGCACTGTTGTTTAGCTCGTGTTTGGGAGTTTTGTCTGAGGTTAAAGTGCACTGATGTTATGCTTGGAGATAAATCTCCTGAGTTTCTCAGATAAACAAAGTTGTTGGATCTCTTTCTCCCTTGTTGGTGTCCAGGCCCAGCTGGGAAAACCATGTGTTTTGAGCTTTCTTTAATGTGTGTGTTCATGTCTCTGGCTTAGAGGGGATGTTTTGTGCCCAGTGTTGAGGGTCCAAATGACCAAGTTTGTGTTGTGGGAGTCAAAGAGTCGGTACTGGTGTGTGTGGGCAAACTATTATCATTTTTATCTTCACTGGTGAGCTTTACGTTTCTAACCACTGAGTTGATATGACCATTGTATCACCCACATCCATACTTTTGTCTGTAGCAACTCTCGTATTTTAAGATATGTGGCGGTGAGGCAAAGGTTGAACAGTGTACCAATCTGATCATTTACTGGCACTCTCCACTGCCTCGTTTGTAGGGATACTAGTGAAAAGGGAGAGCACATTCAAGGACATTATGGTTTAATCTGGTTTGGCAGCAGCAGCAGCAGCAGCAGGCCTATCTTTGGCTGTGTGTGTGCTATGAGACCAGTTAGGTTTTCTAAATAATATTGTAAATACTTTTGTCCTTTTTCAAATAGCACTGACGTTGAAGGGTGAGCTGCCTATTTATTTCTGTACATTTTATCTTGTGTAATAAGTCAGGGAATTATGGGGTAGTGCTTGGATTAGCTTGTTTTGTTTGTAATTTTGCCCTGGAGCTTAAGCGTTGAGGTTTGATATTATTGGTGCAGCAATAAATCTCACATTTATCTGTGACTTTGAGTTTCTGGTTTTGGGGACCAGGGTGAGGACACCCTTTTTTATTCCTTATGTTGCACCTAGACCGAGGCATAACATGTCCCTGCTTGGATTTCCTTTACACAGACGTCCTCATCACTAAATGAATGATTCTAAACTGGCCACAGGTGTGGATGTGAGTGTTTTGGTCCTCATGACGTAGCCCTGACAAGGTTAATCTTCAGGGTCGTGTATATGTCCATATCTGTATACAGACGCATCACTATATCAGAAAGATGAGGAGCACCTGTGTGTGTCCCACCTTCCACTGTTCCAGCAGGTTCTTTGCTGCCTCCGACTGCTCCTGCAATCTCTCCTTGTTCGTGGCATCTAGTAAAACATTGCAGGTCGTCTCAGCCTCCGTGAGCCAGTTGAGGAACTTTTCCAAGTCAAAGTAGAACTGCTGCAGCAACTTTAGAGCAGCTTCCAAAGCCGCCTCCCTGTCAGAAACACTGGAAATGTGCAGACAGACGACAAGAAACAAAGGTGGTAAATAAAAGTTATTTCCTCAAAACAGTTAAAGAAACAACAGATTCGTTTGGCACACTCGTCATTCTGTCTGTAAACACGATGGCTCAAAGTTTAATATCAATTCTGATAAAACTTTGCATGTTTGATATCTGTACAGTGATGTCGTGTTAACAATTCAATAAATTTGGCTTAAATCCACCGAGGTCTTCAGGATCAACTTCATGATTTATGGGTCGAAAATTGACAAACAAGTTTTATAAAACATATACAAAGTACTTAAATATATTTAAAATGTATCTCCTTGTCATGCATTTCACCCCAAGTCCAGCACCCTGAGGCTGTACGCTAAGGAGAAGGAAGGGAGCACTAGGTGCAGTGACTCCAAAGCTAGGAGAGTGGATCCCGGGAACAACATCGGAGATCTCTGTCCAGAAGAGCGCAGTCCTGGGAACAGCTAATGATACTGAGCAGGACCCTCAGGCTCCCAGGCCTCTGGTAGAGGACCCGAGTCTGGGCGAGAGGGGAAACTGTTTCTTTTGTAAAAGAAAATGTGTTAATTTATGTCATTTTAAGAATATTTAAATAGTTTCAACGAGGTAAATAACAAAATCCTGCACTCTGCATTTGTTATTACTGAACTGCAAATTTAAAGTACATTTAAAAAGAATAACAGAATAAATATATAGAAAATACAACACTTAGCAGATCAGGAATAAATAAGAAAAATAAGTAAATACTGCCCAGAGAGTGGGTGGTTTTCCTTTTTAGGGTCAGTTCTATTCCAAATGTAATGTAGCAGAAGTCAGTAAACCTAAAGATGTGATAGACGTAATATCCAGACGTCCATGATGGCTGAATAGCTTTAAAAGCTTTCTTGTTAGATAATGCAAATGCTCTTTTTATCATGCTCGTCTGTTATGTGGAAAACTAAACATGTGCCATGAAATCACATCACGATTACTTCCTGACTAAACACGTTTTGCAAAAAGGTGAAATAGTCATTGTGGTGTTTTGACGGGGTAGTTGCACTAAAGTGCACTTATTATTTCCATGGAAACCAAGGCTGAAAGCGTAAGAACAGCATCGTTTAGAGACATTCATTAAGTCAAACACCAACATAGCTGCCTAAATGTTTATTTTTTAATAAAAATATTAAAATGCTGACCGTTTGTTGATGTATACGCAGGCAGCCTCCATGTTGTTGTTGATCTGGGTGACTTTGTGAGTGTCATCGTTGCCATATAGCGTCAGTAGTTTGTTGGCCAGTGCATTGGTTTCTTTGACTTGCATCTGGGATTGCTGCAGCTCCTTCATTAAGAGCTGGGTAAGCAGGGAGAAAACAAGAGGTCAGAGGTCTTCTTGCAGGGCTCTGTAGGACCTGCTGTAGGGTCCTGGTGTCACCTTATGCTACCAGCAGTGATACTGAACATGCTAAATTAAAAACTATTGAAAAAACAGAAAAGACGAGGAGGGAAAAATGTCAGTGGCGTCCACCTGTAAAACCGTTTCTGCTGTGGGTGTTGTCTCACTGTTGCCCCTAAAGTGCACCTATTAATTTAATTAACACCAAATCAGCTGATACTGATTATCAATCCCCATCGGCGTAACTTTGTGCTGAACATTTGGGGGGGGGGGGGGGGTCGAGATCTCTGTCTAAATAAATAAATAAATCTGGGTAAATTCCCAGATGATTAAACATGCAACTATTTTGCTGGTAATACCTGAAATGAGTAAAGAAAATCAACAGCCTATGTATGCAAGATAATTCATAATTTTATTGGGGGGTTCTATTGGTTGGATCTGATTAATGGGGGGGGCTCTTGTAAGCAGACTATATGTCTGTATAAAAACAGTGAAATTCAGAATGCAGATCCCACCTTCAGTTCAGCGTTTTGTTTTTTCAGTGCATCAACTGTATAAGTGATCTCCTGCCATGAATCCAGTCTCTCATTGGCCTGTTGGACGATATGATCCACCCCCTTCTTGGCGTCCAGCCAGTTGGTAGAGTCTTGCAGCATGTTTTGTAGCTGCTTCATCCTATCAGACAGTTTGGTCTGAGAGTCTTCCCAGGAAGCCTGGAGTCGATCAACTACGAAGAAAGAGAGAAAACACTGTTTAACAAGTTCTCACAATATTGCTTTAGAATAAAACCACACAACTAGTAGAGGTGTCAGACGTTTGAAAATAATACATGGACTGAGTCCGGAAACCTAAATCCATCCATCCATCCATCCATCCATCCATCCATGCATCCATCCATCCACCCATGCATCCATGCATCCATCCATCCATCCATCCACCCATGCATCCATCCATCCATGCATCCATGCATCCATCCATCCACCCATGCATCCACCCATGCATCCACCCATGCATCCATCCATCCATCCATCCATCCACCCATGCATCATCCATCCACCCATCCATGCATCCATCCATGCATCCATCCATCCATCCATGCATCCATCCATCCATGCACCCATCCATCCATCCATGCATCCATCCATCCACCCATGCATCCATCCATCCATCCACCCATGCATCCACCCATCCACCCATGCATCCATCCATCCACCCATCCATCCATGCATGCATCCATCCATCCATCCATCCATCCATCCATGCATCCATCCACCCATCCATCCATCCATCCACCCATCCATCCATGCATCCATCCATCCACCCATGCATCCATGCATCCACCCATGCATCCATCCATCCACCCATGCATCCACCCACCCACCCATGCATCCATCCATCCACCCATCCATCCATGCATGCATGCATGCATCCATCCATCCATCCATGCATGCATCCATGCATGCATCCACCCATCCATCCATCCATGCATCCATCCATTCTCTTCCTCTTATCCAATTCCAGGTTATTTAGGAAACCTAAATAAAAAAAACTATTTTTTAGATAGTTACTGTTGTCGTGTTAGACTTCTTCAGATAGAAAGAAGATGAGAATTTGAAGTTGAAAGAGAAAGCTGATAACTTTTGTACATTTGGCCTTTTGCGAGAATTATACCTTTACTGGACAGTTACAGCTACAACTAGCTCCCACACTCCCTGTTTGTCATGACTACACAACAAAATCTCAGTTCTTGGCAGGAAGAGAACAGTAAACATTTGCATTTGATATCAAGGAACATGTGATGCTTTGTAATCTCACAGGTAAAAACAAGACTTTTTTATACTATATATGACTGAATCTATTAAACTAAACTAAATTATGAGTAAAACACAACCAAAATCAGAATGTGCTATCAAAATGAACACTGTAGTAACTCTTCTCTTTGAGATGGTGATCTTTGTGAAAACAAGCAGTAAGAGAAGAAGAAGAAGAACTGAGAACCTGAAGATTTGTAGAGGAGGAGTGTCCTCCAATATAAAATAGAAATATAGAGGAAAGGCTTTTGGCTTTAGGCTAATTTAATACACTTTGTGACTACAAAAGTATGCACACTTGGGCTGGGCAAAAACTGAAAAGTACTGTTGAAGGAGACAGATCAGGCTCCAGTGATATCGGCTGCTGAACTGATTGATTGGTCATTATCGTTTGATCTGTACCTGCAACTAGAGAAGGAAAATGCAAAAACTGAGAAGGAGCAGTTGTAGTGTGACGTGGAACTTGAAAGAGTGAGGGTTGTAAACATTTTCCAATTGGCAATAGTCAGTCCAATCGCAGATAGGCAATATATTCACGCATGTGCAGACTTTTTGATGGGCGGGGCAACGTAATCATGCATCACAGATGGGTTGACTGTTAATCGTGTTAGTCATGATGACGGCGCATTAACGCTGACAACACTAAAAAATATAAAGTCGCCAATTTGGGATTTCTTTGGCTTTAAACCAGATGAAAGAGGTAAACCTAAGGATGTAACCAAAGCGCTGTGCCGCTTGTGCAGACGTATAGTGGAAGCAAAGTACTCAAACACGCCTAACTTGCGAGAGCATGTACGTGTCAACCATCCGGCTGAGTATGCTAGGCTATCAGCAGCTTCTGCAGCTCCATTTTTCTGTTGACTGCTTCTATTAGCTCCATCGTTATTAGCAAACTTACTCATCGGCAAATAAATAAATAAACTGCCATTGTAAAAACTATCGACGATAGTCGATGTATTCGTCCAATCGCCCAAGTGAGGGTTGAAGGAGCGCTGGAGGGGAGACAGTAAAGGCTGGAAGTGTTAAAGGCAGAGATTTAGAAATTGGAAGAGGGGAGAGAAACAGACTTATGTTGAGTTTGCTCGGAACATTTTCCACCACTTTACATGTTACGTGGTGCTGAGGAGGCAGATTTGTATAACATGGTTATCTTGGAACAGTTTAAGAGCACTCTGCCCGTTTACCTTGCTGCTTATATTAATAGGAAGAAGGTGAAGACAGCTTCTGTTATGGCAGATGAATATGTTTGGTCCAACTCCAGGCCTCAGGGCCGATGTCCTGCAGGTTTTAGATGTGTCCTCGATCCAACGCAGCTGATTTAAATGGCTCCATGCTCCAAATGTTCTCCAGAGGCCTGGTGATGAACTAATCATTTGATTCTGGTGTGCTGACCCAGGGTGAGATCTAAAACCTGCAGGACGCCGGCCATCGAGGCCTGGAGTTGGACACCCCCGATAAAGCCTAATATAGGCTCTAAATAAGCTTCACTTAGCCTCTGTGGGAGGCTCACATTTCATGTAAAATGATGCTATGCTGCATGTGTATGTGTGAGACTTACTGCGTTCAGAAATAGCATTGCGGGTCTCTTGGCTGCTGGTTTTGTTCTTCAGGTTCTGGGCTGCTGTGATCTGTGTCTCCAGGAGGGGGCGGCGTTGATCAAGATCCTGCAGAGAAGCCTGAAAACAATCATTTAGTTTCTCAATTGTTTTAACTTACTTATAGAAGTTTCCAAGAAATTAAGGAGGAAAACAAATCAAGAATAAAGGTCTGTAGCATCTCTAGCTTGTCAGTTTAACCACTGACTGTTTTAAACTATCTGTGAGTCCTCAGTATTTACACACTGAGCCATACTTTCACACAGTTTTTGCAGTGCTCTAAATAGAGTCAACAGTGAGGTCAGAGGTCAGAGGTCCGGACCTTGAGTTGCCTGATCATGTTGTTGATGTCATCGAGATCAGCCACCACTACCCGCTTGTTCTGAACCATGTTATCCATCATGGTCAGCCAGTCAGTGAGCTCAGCCCAGGACTTGTTGAACTGAGCCAATGCTGCGTGTTCAGGCTGGGAACTTCCTGTCAGACCTTCATCTGAGACACAGATACAGTTAAATTAACTTTTAGTTTTAGAGGAAGTGTTTATATTCTTATTTCAAAATAAAACCATAGTAAAAGTCCTTCACTGCATTTGCTACTGAAATGAATCGCTCATTATGAACAGAGAGAACTCGATGGCCCACCACCAAATGCATCATTTATGCTTTAAATTCATAACCACACAGACCCGCTCCCCATTTTTCAAACAACCAGTTCAAAAACCAGCGGCAAGTTTATTCCACATGGTCACGAGTTGGGTCATGATTTGGTTTCCAACCACCATTTTTTATATCGTGACTGTAGCATTAGAGACAACTCCCCAAATCAGCTGATATCCTATAATCATGTGCAGGAGCTGATCTTTCCATTTGTCTGTGAAGGTTCTCAGTCATCCAGGTCGTCGAAGTCAAAGGAGCTTGTAAAGAAAAGCGTCTGGACTTCTTTAAAGTTGCTTGAAGACGTTTCACCTTCATCCGAGAAGCTTCTTCAGTTCTAAGGTCAAATGGTGGAGAGTCCCAGATTTAAACCTAGTGGGAGTTTCCCCCCACAGAGGGACAAAAGGACCCCCTGATGATCCTCTAATCGCCTGAGCCAAGGTGTGAAAGGTGTGCAGATGAACAGCTGAGTCTTGTCCTGTAGAGGTGGCTCTTCTGTGTTGTGCCATGCGCTTGTGAAGTGGCTGTCTGGACAAGCGCAGGACAAAACTCAGCTGTCCATCTGCAGCTAAAGGTCAAAGGTCACTCTTTCGAGGATGCCAATGTTCACATTTTGGACAGCGAGGACAGATGGTTTGAAAGAGGAGTGAAAGAAGCATCTATGTCCACTGTGAGCGACCATCTTTGAACAGAGGCGGTGGTTTACGACACCAACTGTCTGCCATCTATAATCCAGTTTTGAGTTCCCTCCCCAGACGCCTTAACGCCCACTCACATCCTGGGCCTTCTGACCTCAGGAAATCACATGATAAGGTGGGGCCAGGTTTCACAATGAGCAGGCGATTAGAGGATCATCAGGGGGTCCTTTTGTCCCTCTGTGGGGGGAAACTCCCACTAGGTTTATATCTGGGACTCTCCACCATTTGACCTTAGAACTGAAGAAGCTTCTCGGATGAAGGTGAAACGTCTTCAAGTAACTTAAAGAAGTCCAGACGCTTTTCTTTGCTCCTTTGATCTTTCCATTTGTTTTTCCATTATTTAAATGATTCTAATTATTAAAAGTGTATCACTCATAGAAGTGTAATCTTGGCAATGACTGATCAACAAAAGAAAAGAAAGATGAAAACTAGAACTCTCAATCCCAAAAAACAAATGAATAACTAAAAGAAACTGAACCAGACTGAATCTAGTAAAACGAACTCTTACCGAACCTCATATCAAGACTTTCAGTTGTACTGGGAACATGAATTTGTGTCCTAAACTCAGTCCGAACTTAATCTCGTGTGTGAAAGATTAAATGTGGTCTTACTGTCTTTCCTGGTTATAAGCTGAGCAGCCGTCCTCTCCTTGTGCTGCTGCAGCAGCTCCAAGATTACTGTCCAAGATTCCCTCAGCCTGATATATTTCATCTGAAAAACACACAAACACACATGTGAGCAGTTTTCTTATTGTTGATAACAGCAACTTCACAGGTAAGTCCAAGCATCAAATGCTGGAAGAAGTATATATATATTTGTGTCTTGTTACATTTCTTCAAAAAGTAACTATTTATTTATAATATTTAAGGTAAAGGTAGAAGTGAGACAAGTCAGTGTTTTAATGATTTCATGCCACGTGATTCACCTGCGTTTAATTTCCTCACCTTGCCAGGTTGCTCAAGAGGAGAGTCCCTGTATAACTGATCAGCTTTCTCCAACACACACTCCACGTCTGGCTGCTTGACTTTCACTTCGTTAATGAGCTGCAGAATCAGAGAGCTTAAACTGCAATAAGCCTCGGACAGATGAGTGTATTGCATGTAATATAATAAATAATATATTGGATGTAAAATATGCAATGTATTATTAATTTCAGGCAGTTTGGGCTTGAATGTTTTACTAGTAAATGCCATGATGCACTGATACATGCATGCATATATACACAGTGTTTTGCACCATACCCTGGCAGATGGTCCCTCAGGGCTGTGCTCCAGCTTGGCTCTGGTGCTGGACACCCAGACCGACAGGTCATCCAGATGACTCTCACACTTCTCCATCTCCTTCAGCAGACCCTCGATCTCCAGCTGACGTTCAGGAAGAGCCTTTGACACCTAAATGAAGATTGGCCATGAAGCCACTCCCACCGTGTTGACCCATTTTTCAAGATATTTATTACGACGGGGGAGGTGAGGTGGTGATAATCTGGTCTGTAGTAAACACAGTATAAGAATGGTTTTCCATCGTCTTTCTGGTAAAGATTAAAGCTCACCTCCTTTGGTAAATTAAACTCTGTCTGGAGCAAATTAAATTAAATCTACGAGAATCTTTCACAGCTTTTCTACACAATTACGGAGCCCCGCAGGGGACATGGGAGGAAAAAAAATTTTTGCGAATTTTGTGAGATCTCGCAAAAGTTTTAGCCGCATTCTTCGGAGGCCGCCAGCTCGAAGCCGACCGGGAGGTCGAGGCACGATGTGCCGGGAAAGCGGTGTTCCTCCCGGCTGTAGTAGGTCTTGACCTCCCGTTAGCTTCGAGCTAGTGGATGTCAGATCTCCAAAAACGTCGGAGCACTTTTGCAAATATGTGATGTTTTGTAAACCGAGCAGGTATCTGACGTTTACACAACTACATTCACGCCTCAAAATATCTTAAAAGTGTATTTTGTGACCCAGAAAGAGGAATATTACAACTAAGTAGCTGCCGCCATTGTTGGAATTCAACTTTTGCGAGATCCCGAGTTTGTTTTGCGAGATCTCGAGTTTGTTTTGCGAGATCTCGAGTTTGTTTTGCGAGATCCCGAGTTTGTTTTGCGAGATCTCGAGTTTGTTTTGCGAGATCCCGAGTTTGTTTTGCGAGATCTCGAGTTTGTTTTGCGAGATCCCGAGTTTGTTTTGCGAGATCTCGAGTTTGTTTTGCGAGATCTCGAGTTTGTTTTGCGAGATCTCGCAAAAGTTTTGCGAGATCTCGAGTTTGTTTTGCGAGATCTCGAGTTTGTTTTGCGAGATCCCGAGTTTGTTTTGCGAGATCTCGCAAAAGTTTTGCGAGATCTCGAGTTTGTTTTGCGAGATCCCGAGTTTGTTTTGCAAGATCTCGAGTTTGTTTTGCGAGATCCCGAGTTTGTTTTGCGAGATCTCGCAAAAGTTTTGCGAGATCTCGCAAAAGTTTTGCGAGATCTCGAGTTTGTTTTGCGAGATCCCGAGTTTGTTTTGCGAGATCTCGAGTTTGTTTTGCGAGATCCCGAGTTTGTTTTGCGAGATCTCGAGTTTGTTTTGTGAGATCTCGAGTTTGTTTTGCGAGATCCCGAGTTTGTTTTGCGAGATCTCGAGTTTGTTTTGTGAGATCTCGAGTTTGTTTTGCGAGATCTTGAGTTTGTTTTGCGAGATCCCGAGTTTGTTTTGCGAGATCTCGAGTTTGTTTTGCGAGATCTCGCAAAAGTTTTGCGAGATCTCGAGTTTGTTTTGCGAGATCCCGAGTTTGTTTTGCGAGATCTCGAGTTTGTTTTGTGAGATCCCGAGTTTGTTTTGCGAGATCTCGAGTTTGTTTTGTGAGATCCCGAGTTTGTTTTGCGAGATCTCGAGTTTGTTTTGCGAGATCTTGAGTTTGTTTTGCGAGATCTCGAGTTTGTTTTGCGAGATCCCGAGTTTGTTTTGCGAGATCTCGAGTTTGTTTTGCGAGATCTCGCAAAAGTTTTGCGAGATCTCGAGTTTGTTTTGCGAGATCCCGAGTTTGTTTTGCGAGATCTCGAGTTTGTTTTGTGAGATCCCGAGTTTGTTTTGCGAGATCTCGAGTTTGTTTTGTGAGATCCCGAGTTTGTTTTGCGAGATCTCGAGTTTGTTTTGCGAGATCTTGAGTTTGTTTTGCGAGATCTCGAGTTTGTTTTGCGAGATCCCGAGTTTGTTTTGCGAGATCTCGAGTTTGTTTTGCGAGATCTCGCAAAAGTTTTGCGAGATCTCGAGTTTGTTTTGCGAGATCCCGAGTTTGTTTTGCGAGATCTCGAGTTTGTTTTGCGAGATCTCGCAAAAGTTTTGCGAGATCTCGAGTTTGTTTTGCGAGATCTCGCAAAAGTTTTGCGAGATCTCGAGTTTGTTTTGCGAGATCCCGAGTTTGTTTTGCGAGATCTCGAGTTTGTTTTGTGAGATCCCGAGTTTGTTTTGCGAGATCTCGAGTTTGTTTTGCGAGATCTCGAGTTTGTTTTGTGAGATCCCGAGTTTGTTTTGCGAGATCTCGAGTTTGTTTTGCGAGATCCCGAGTTTGTTTTGCGAGATCTCGAGTTTGTTTTGTGAGATCCCGAGTTTGTTTTGCGAGATCTCGAGTTTGTTTTGCGAGATCTCGAGTTTGTTTTGCGAGATCTCGCAAAAGTTTTGCGAGATCTCGAGTTTGTTTTGCGAGATCCCGAGTTTGTTTTGCGAGATCTCGAGTTTGTTTTGTGAGATCCCGAGTTTGTTTTGCGAGATCTCGAGTTTGTTTTGCGAGATCTCGAGTTTGTTTTGTGAGATCCCGAGTTTGTTTTGCGAGATCTCGAGTTTGTTTTGCGAGATCCCGAGTTTGTTTTGCGAGATCTCGAGTTTGTTTTGTGAGATCCCGAGTTTGTTTTGCGAGATCTCGAGTTTGTTTTGCGAGATCTCGAGTTTGTTTTGCGAGATCTCCCAAAAGTCCGTCTTAATTTTTTTTCTCCCATGTCCCCTGCGGGGCTCCGTACACAGTAGATGAAAGTGAAAATATTGGCACTTTGATAAAAAAGAGGTTATAATACCAACAAACTTTCAAGCCGTCAAAACTAAACGTCGTGAGCTTAATGATGTGGTGCGCTGCTTAGCTAGACGTGGGGAACACCCTTCTCTCAGAGCCTTTGTGTTGTCATGTCAAGTTATGATTATTCATAACTTTCCTGGGCAGCGGCGTGCTGTCCGCTGTGTGTATAGTGAAAGAAGCTGACCTGAGACCAGCGAGTGTTTATAATCCTGACGTCTTTGTGTTTATCAGCAGGAATCTGCTTCAGTCTTGAGTTCAGACTCTCCATCACTGCATTCTGGGCAGGAAGCTCCTCCACACACACCTGGCACACAGACACACACATTACTGCAGCAGCTCAATACAAGCAGAATCTTATGTAAGATTTCAGAAACACACACACACACACGATCTTGCAATAATTAAAACGCTGCAATGTTTTTACTAATTGCACAGAGCAACACATTGGAGTAATTTACATTACGACTCATCTAAACTCGTTTACACGATGATGGCAGCTAAATGAATTTGCATAAATCTGTAAATATGCACACACATTCACGAAGCTCAGAGTAACTGTGGCTGTGAACTGAATATACCTGAACTTTGTCCAGAGTGTCTCTTATGTGCTGTGGCTCTGCAGGCTGCAGAGGAATGGCCAGGACGCCCTCAGCTTTGTCCAGCCAGCCCAGCATCGAGCCAACGTTCTCCTGCAGCTCTGCAGTCAGGGTGGATGCCTCTGCAGACCTGTAGGGTTAGAGAGAAACAATAAAAGAAGTGTTTTCCTCTTAGGGGTGGCTGTGCCTCAGGAGGTGGAGCTGATCATCTACTACTCAGAAGGTTGGTAGTTTGATCCCTGGCTGCTCAAGTCTGCATGTCAAAGTCTGCTTGGACAAGATACCGAGCCCCGGGTTGAACAAAGGGGTATGAACGTGTTATTTAAAGTGCTTTGAGTAGTATAGAAAAGCACTTTATAAAAACAGTACATTTACTATCTGGAAAGACCACACGGGCACAAAAATCAGTAACACACACACGCACGCACACACGAGTGTATTCATATCCTTGTGGGGAAATCTCACTGACTTAATGCTTTCCTTCGCTGCTTACCCTAATCCTAACCATAATGCAATTGTAACCCTGACACTAAAACCACAAAAATATCTTCAAACTTTTGGGGGCTGTTGGTCCCCGCAAGTATAGTAAACATGCACATTACCACCGTTACAGTGGGTTTAGTTTCAGTTTACAGTTTTATTTGTCGTATGCAAGTTAGCACAGGGTCAACTTTGCAATGAAATGTGTTTGACGAGCAGCAGTCACTCAGAAGCATAATACAGTAGGAGAAAATATAATAAAATATAATAAAATAAAATAAAATATAAAAATATAAAAATAGTAAGGAGCTAAATATTAGAGAGACATGGTAAAAGAGAAAAGATGACTAAATATAAATGTATCTATAAATATAAATATATGTACACTAGAAAATCTTGAAAAGAAATATGACGGGAGGGCAGACGGGATATTGCACAGGAATGAGCAGCAGAAAATTACAGTATTGCACTTTTAAATATAAATATCAATGACAATAAAGTGAAGTGACCAGTGCAGATTAAACAGAGTACTTGTGAAGCTGCAGGGTAGCTTCTGAGTGCTGTGTTGTGTGTGTTTAAGTGTTGTAAAGTGTTTAGGGAGCAGTGCCAAGGGAGGCTGACCACAGCTGATGCCCATGTTCTAATCATGCTCCCTCTATTTTAGTAGCACCTCAGGACCTGAAGAGGAGCACAAGCAGCTGAGCAAGAGAGGCACGAACGACACCAAAGGACGACTGTTTAAAAAAAACCCAAACACTAAGGCTCAACCACGAGCCCATCGGTGTGTCAGCTTTCTTATTACATTTGTTTATACTGTTAACTTTTTATTTGTTTCTCCAAAAGTTGATTCTGTTCATCTGGACGTGGCGTTTTGTGGGAGAAACATTTCGTCATCATCAGGTGACGTCTTCAGTCTCAGCTGACTGCAGGTTTCAATCTTATAAACAGGACATTTGCATAATGACTGAAACCAGCCCACTGAAGGAACAATGGGCTGGGAGGTCATGACCATTGATCAACAACCACTGATCAATAACCATGAGTACCATTCACAGAGAGTTGGGGAATGGCTGCAATCACAGCATGTAAGATGGTGACAGATGGACCCTTAGGCCCCTCCTCCATTCAGAGATGGTCTTTCCCTTTTCACATAAATGGCCTCCTTGACTCCGCCCTCAAACCAGCGTTCCTCCCTGTCCAGGATGTTACATCCTCATCATTGAAAGAGTGTCCACTGGCCTGTAGGTGTAGATAGACTGCAGAGTCCTGGCCTGACGAGGAGGCTCTTCTGTGTTGTAGTCAGAGGTTGTTTGGTTTCCCCGATGCACTTAACAGCTACACTATGTTACTCTGTTTGTGTCGGGGACCTGATCCTTGGGGTGGACCAATTTTTGGCGCAGCGTGTTTTGGGGTTTAAAAGCCACAGAGACCTGGTGTTTAGAAAAAATGCGTCTCAACTGCTCCGATACTCCTGACATGTACAGGATCACTAGAGGTTTTCGCTTGGGCAGCGGTTGTCCTTCTCTCCTGGATCGGCCATTGTTTCTTCAGTGGGCTGGTTTCAGTCATTATGCAAATGTCCTGTTTATAAGGTTGAAACCTGCAGTCAGCTGAGACTGAAGACGTCACCTGATGATGACGAAACGTTTCTCCCAGAAAACGCTACGTCCAGATGAACAGAATCAACTTTTGGAGATTTATTTTCCTGGATGATTGAGAATGCTTCAAGATATTTATTTGTTTCTGTGGAAATGATTCTACATGCTGCTAACAGGCTGCTTCTAATTCCATTAACCCTCTGATGTTTAATGATGATAAAAAGATTCTGACAAATCCACGTCCAGCTTTAGCATCACGCTGGCTTCTTGGCTAGCTTAGCATTAGCATGCTGTCAGTGCAGGTGCTTGCAAAAATGCAAAGTTGTGTTAGCAGAATAATGCTATTATCATAGCATTATAGTTGTTTCTGTCCTGCACACAGTTTGCAATTTACAGTTGCACTCTTGTCTTTTTGTGCAATAAAAATAAAAGCCACATCCACGCTGTAGATTGCACCATTATTTTCCTCCAAATACATTTTTAGTCCACATGACAAAAATCTGCTGATTCTAGTACAATTGCAAAAAACAACAAGCAGAATCAACAGACAGGCACACTAACAATACTTCACAAACACCATCCCTAACAGGGACCATCATGGAAGGATGGGCCTCTCCGTGGCACGCACCACCAGCTGACTAAAAAATCCTACAAGTGGTTAGAGACGGCTGGACTGACAGACAGCACAGAGACATTAATAATGGCAGGACAGGAACAAGCTGTGAGCACAAGATCAACAGAGGCGGGAGTCAAATATGACCCTGAGGCTTTCCAGCACATAACAACATGTTAGCAGGCAGCGCATACTTGGAACACCAGGACCAAGTGCTTGAAATGCTTCTAAAATTCCCAAGATGTGGAACTCATGTTATGACAAGGCACGAGTTCCTCTATCCATATGGAAGCTACAGACACGCACACGTGCACATTTACCTCCTCTGTCGTTTGTTGAGCTGCTGGCAGACGTTGGCCCACCGAGTGTTCAGTAACTTGAGCTGTGATTGAAGCTGCAGAGCATCATCTGCTGTGCTCATCTGGCTTATGTCCACCCCTGCAGAGTTCACTCTGCCCAGCACCGCTTCCTGCAGCGGTATTTCCTCAGTCAAGTCCTGCGCACATAATACAGACGCAGTAGATTATTACTGATCAATTATTTATTGATTTCAAGTGAAAATTATAGACAGAGATCCAGGTGGAATTTGAAGATTTCCCAGTGTCGTTGACACTATTCAACAACAAACGCTCAAATTTAGCTTTAATTTACAGGTTATATTTGTGCAGTTACATTTTCTCGAAAAGGAAAAGTTGTGTTTTACCCTTAGGTGCTGTCGATGTGCTCCTGGGTCACTCTCGGCCAGTTTCAAAGTCCCCTCAGCATCATTCAGCCACTCCTCAAGCTCCTTCTGATCCAAAACAAACTTCTGCCACTTGCAGTTACAATCCTGCCAACGCCTTAACACACACAGAAAAATGTTTATTTATAATTGTGCACAATGTTTGAAATATGCATGCGCACACACATAATACCGCGTGTGCACATAAAACACATACAAAGGCAAGCATGCAGAAACGCACACACAGAGCAGGACTCGCAGCACACAGGAACCAGCCTTACTTAAGTCTGTCCTGGTAGAGCTTGTTCAGTTTGCCCCAGCTGAGACTGAGCAGGTTGACGGACTCCTGGATTCTTTGGCCCTCCAGAGGTCGAGCACCAGACATCATCTCCTTCCTGTGAGCCAGAACTCCATCGACGGGACCTCGCAGCTTGTCAATGTTCCCCTTTACGTCCTGCATGTGTGGAAAAATACCAACATGTGACTGAGGAGAGTGTCTGGTGTGAAAATAATTGTTCTCTTAACACGATACATTTTAGAAGAAAACCCCAGAATAGAATAAATGAACCTGAACACTGTGTATCGTTATCGTTCCACATCCCAATTATTACATAAAATCCCAATAAGTGCATCGAAGTTTGTGGTTTGTTGGGATTTAAATATATATATTCTTGGTGCTTATTGTCTGATTATATTGTTTTACGTATGCCAGACCCACATGTTAAGGGTGACAGGTTGCCCTGGCAACAGACTTTAGAAAGAGGAAGTGCAAAGCTGCACCGGAAATTTGACACAGCTGTGTCCCAAAACGTCGGCTGCATCCTCCTGAGGCTGCATTTGAAGGCCGATTACGTCACAGCCAGGCGACGAAGGCTGTCCCAATTCGTCGACTCCTTCAAATGCGTCCTTCATTTCCCCGAATTTGAAGGATGGGTCGGGTGTTGTCCTTCGTGGCCCACCATATCCCAGAATTCATAGCGCGGCCCAGCCAAATTTTAGCTGACAACAATGGCGGCCACTACTGAGTTTTAAAATTACTCTTATTAATCTTTCTGGGTCACAAAATAAACTTTTAACATATTTTCAGGCGAGAAAGTAGCTGTGTAAACATCAAATATCTGCTCGGTTTATCAAGATATCGCATATTTGCAAAAGTGCCGACGTTTTTGGAGACGTCTGTTACCCACCAGCTCGATAGCTAGCTGGGGGGTTCAATGGTCACTCCAGCCGGCGAGAGCAGCGGACTCCCGGCTTCATCGTTTTCAGACCCCCGCTCTTTCACTACTCAGGTTAAACATGATATATAAGTCACTCGGATAACTTAAAAATGTAATTTTTTTACCCTTTTTGGGTGTTTTATTTGTTACGGAGTAAATCAGTTTGGCTGAGATCAAAGTTAATAGATTAAATAAAACTTTATTAATCCATCGGGTGGTTTCCTCCTTGGTTTTCACACAGCTGAATAAACGTCAAACAGAAAACTGATTAAACAGAAGTATGAGACGGTCGAGAGTTTCCTCCAGTGTCCTGTTATATTTTAGACAGCAAGGAGCAGACGGCCGAGTTTATTAAACTCCACCGACACAGCGGTGACGCTAATCTGAAGGCTAGACCGTCACATTTCACAGCCTCGCACTTCCGGCCTTCTTGGTCTTCAAAGGACCCGGCCCACGTAGACCGCGAAGGCCGGGTCCTCCGAAGGATGCAGCCGACGTTTTGGGACACAGCTTAAGAAAAGAGGAACTTGTACCATATAAGGAGCTCAGTCTCCAATATGTAAAATTAAAGATCATTTTTTGAGTTAGACTCTGAGCCGTTAAAGAATACAAAGAAGTGGATTTAATAGGTTGTAATGTGAAACCAGTTCAAAGGACTGCATTTATATTCATTACTACAACAGCTCTTATGTTATGTTACAAGAGGCACACTTTCCTGTTTGGTACGTAGTCATGGCAACTATGGTACACAGCACGAGAGAAAATACATTAAAATATAAAACAACATTGACTACAACAGGAAACTCAGTATAATGGTATAAACAACAGTATAATACTTATAAGTTTTAGTATATTTGATCTCACTGGGCTTTAGACACAAGTTCAAAAGCAACGCTGACCTTCAGGCAGTGCTCCTGCTGAGACATGTTATAATACGCTGCAGGCCAGTATTCAGGAGAGTTCAGCTTGAAGTCCGTCTCTGACACCGAGCACAGCAGCGCCTGGAGCTCTGTGATATACTCCTGATTACACACATGCACACACAGACACATAAAGAGGCAACACAAACATACAAAGCAGAGCCGAATCAGAAAAAGAGAACATATCGAAGAAAACAACATCTGCAACTGAATTTTGTTTCATCTTTTTTGAATGTGTAATAGAAAATAATCTAAATAAATGACTCGTTTTCCTAAACCCCCAAATTTTCAAACTACATTTTGTGTCTGCATATTTATTTTTGTCTAATAATAAACTTTTGTTGTGCATAAGTCATGTAAGTGTAACACATATGATCCAAACAGAAAAATGTGACCAAACAAAGGTTGGGGATCTGCATGGCCAGTGCTGAGTAAATGTCTCTTTGCAAATACAATAACCATTAAAGCCTGTTGAGCTCAGAGTATGTGACTCCTTGTTTGATTGAATGGGTTTCATTCGTTCTGCAAACCTTTAGCTCTAAGAAGCGATGGTGTCCCTGCTTTGGAGGCCTAACCCAGCTGTTTAGGTTAAAGGGTGAGGCGAACTCTTCAGCTTGTGCCTGATGCAGTTTATTGAGATACTGAGTTGTATTTATGTTTCTTCTTTCTGTCATAGAAGTCAAGTTACTGACATTTGCTTCAAGAATTTGGAAACGTTTGTTAAACTGCAGTTTTTTGAAGCTGCACAAACTGCTACCTAAAAACACTTGTTTTCATTTTTAGAGCCCTAATCTGGTGCATAGAGTAACCCAAGCCTGTTAATTGTTAGGGGACGGCTGGAGGAGTCTGAGTGTTGTGCATCTTTAATGACGACTGTGAACAAGTGTAACACTAACAGGCTAATTGAGATCCGAGGATCTTTGTGAGAGCTGAGGTCTCCTGGGTTGTCCTACTTTGAACTGTCCAAAGCAAAACTAATATGTTAATCTTGTTTTATTTTTTTATTTTAAGGATCTCAGTTTTTACCACTGATGCCCAAACATCTGCTAAAGTGCAGCTGTTGCCATAGAACCACTTGTGTTCATCACATGGGCTGATCCTTCAAGCCTTTGCAAAAGAAAAACCTTTCTCTGATATCAGGTGTGTGTGTGTGTGTTTGTGTTATGAGGTGAAATTGAGAGGTACGGTTCTGAAAGCCTTTGCTTCTCTGCTTACAGTCATCATGGTTTCCTACACCAGGAGCACGTCTCTGCTGTCACCTGCCATCCTGTAAAGTTACCGCTCACTCACAACAACAAGCCCATAAAGTCTCACAATACTACATTTCACATGCTGTTTCTTTTTATTGTTGGTTTGTTCTGTTCGTATGGCTTTTTATAATTATGTGTCCCACAACATTGTAACATAAAAAACTAGACGTCATAAAATCACTCAGCTGTGCTCCTAAACCGTCGTTAGGCAACAGTTTGTCCTGGATGCTAAAGACTGACTATTGTTATTTTTTCATAATTCTTAAGACTAACTTTACATTTATTTATTTCTTTTTAATCAACTTCACTGACTGACCAGAACCTTCCTGCTTAAAACAGACGTGATTAAACGTGGGAAAAGCTTGTGGTCATATTTATGAATTATGTCAACATTGGACATTATTTAGTGATTAGACTCTAATTTACTGCCTCACATTAGTAACAAAGGACCAAACACTGCCCATTTTCACTGTGAGCCTTTCCAACATTTTGTATTTGACTCTCGTGTGTGAGCACGGAGCACCTGTAGTTGACTTAAAGCCACTCAGGTTTCACCTCATATTAAACAATAGCAGAATTGGTTTCATCTGCCAGCTAAAAGGTTCATGGTTTGATCCCTGGGTGCTTCCAGTCTCCTTGGGCACGACACTACCAACAGGGGTGGCCAGATGTGCGGCCTTATTTTGTACCCCCTGACCTGTAACTCTGAATAAGACTTTATTTTGAGAGCACTTTAGTATTCTGAAGACAGTGTCCAGAAGATGTCAGCTTCATAAGATCGCTGTGATCAGGAATATTTAAGGAAAATATTTGACCAGATGAGTGACATTAGCAGCTCATATGTTTACTGTCCGATGCTGTAAGAGAGCAAGGCAGAAAATGACAAATGATACTACTGTGCTTAAGACTGGTCTGAGATCAGATCTGACAGTTCACATGTGTATCTGTCTAAGATGATATCATTTAAGTGTATGTACGTGGATTTCCTGTTAGTGGCTTACAAGATACATACATCTTCTGTGATTTGCAGATCAGGGAGCTGCCAGTAATGTGATTGGTTTGTGGAGCATGCAGGGACACAGAGTAAGACAAAGCAACCAAGGAGATTTAAACTTGTGTACAGGTATAATGTGTGGATGAGAATGCAGCATAGAAAGACACAAAAAGACACTTGTTTCCTTGAGTGGAGACAATCAAATCCAGATTTTCAAAACATAAAAATATATTGTACTATCAGTTTTGTGATAGATAAAGAGATAGAGAAGGTCTCAAATTTGGGGTATTTAGGTAGGGACTAAAAGATAACGTTGGTAACATTTTAAATGTTTCTTATCGTCTATAAGTCTCACAGGGAAACACAAAATGTAACCACTCTATGCTAACCACCTCGGCAGCACTATTAAAAAACAGCCTACAGGAATTCTGAATCTAGTAGTAAATGATTAAGATAGCACTACTAGCATATAATAGTTGTTAGAGCTAATGAGTTTGTGGTACCAATATTAGTTTTACTCAATCAGAACTCTGTTCGTTGGCTGATTTAAGATGATTAACTGTAAACATGGCTGTAAGTTCACTGCTCCTAACCTTCGTTTGGATCGAAGCTTTCATGCTGTTAGATAAAAATGACTTGTTACAACGTTTACTGCTACCTTTGAGAGATTAAAGAGTTAGTATTGAAATATAATAATTAAAGTATTTTCTGTTAGTACTGTAGATACACAAGTTGTGCCTACTGAAACTCACACATTGTCTTTTGAAGGGTATGAACTTGCCCTCCACCTCAACCCAGCGTGTGTTGAGCTGGAGTTGGCGGGGCTCCACTAGATTGGTGGCTCCAGCCTCTGAAAGCTGATTGGCTAAGCCCTGCACCTCCTTAAGCTCCTCCTTCTTCTTGTCGAACTCTGAGCCAATTTCCTATTGAACAAAATCAACGGGGAAGGTCACTCGCTATTGGTTGGGGGCCAAGTGGGGCAAGCACAGAGAAGTATGTAGATGTATTGGAAACACACTCTCACACACACACACACACACACACACACACACACACACACACACACACACACACACAATAATAATAAATAATGACACGTTCCACTTTCTTTTTCCCATCAGCACATCATTTACCCATCAGAGACAATACATTGACAAAAGGGACAAAGTGTTGTGTCACATATAAACATACAAAGTTCAGGCTGTATATTTGTATTTAACTCCATTTCAAAAAGAAAGCAGTGCTATGATCATGAGGCACTGACTGCCTGAGACTTTATTCATACAGAGAACAGGAAAGTTATTGTGTGAACTAAGCAGTTTCTGGCTGAACAGAAACAAAGAGCTACACGAGCAGACTGGAAGACAGAAGGATGGACAGAGACACAGACGGACAAGCAGTGAGGAATATCTGTCGCGGCAATGATGATGAGTCTGAGACGTGCGGGCGGTGCGTCCGCTTAGCGAAATGTCATAGTGATCATCTGAAAGTGAAACACATACAGAGAGTCAGAAAGGGCGGGAAACGGGTGGGAGTCCAGGGTTTCCTTCTCACACCTTCTCCAAATCAGAACCAGATGTTAGTGCTGCACAGCTGTAGCACTTTAATAAGAAACCATTGCACATCTTAATACTTAAAATTGCTCTAAACAAACAATATGATTCTTGTGTTTTTTTCAGATGCTGCAATTTCAAAAACTTAGCAACTAGAAGGAGCGCCTAGAAACTGTGACAAAGTTACAAATGCTGCCTTCACAAGCGTATGAAAGTGATTGAGATCCCATTTTTAATATGGGTTTAATTTGACGTTGGCTCACCCTTCGCAGCTATAAAACCCTCAACTCTTCTGGGTAGGCTTTCCCTTCCAAGTGCATTTGTGAAGTCAGACACTGATGGTGGACGAGTAGACCTGGCTCGTGGTCTCAGCTCCAATTCATCCCAAAGCTGTTGTATTGGGTTGAAGTCAGGACTCTGTGCTGGTCAGTCAAGTTCCTCCACACCAAACTTGCTCATCCATGTCTTTGTGGGTCTTCATGCACTGAAGGTTAAGAGTTCCTTTCACTAGAACTAAGGGGCCGAGCCCAGCTCCTGACAAACGGCCCCATACCAAACTTTACAATTGAGACAATGCAGTCTGACGAGAGTCATTTACTTGGCAACTGCCAAACCCAGACTCATCCAGTGGATTTCCAGACAGAGAAATGTGATGCATCGCTCCAGAGAGCACATCTTCACTGCTCTAGAGTCTAGTAGCAACGTGCTCCAGGCCACTGCATCCAATGCTTTGCAATTGTGCTTGTCATGGTGATGTAGGGCTTGGATACAGCTGCCCAGCCATGAAGCTCTCTACCTACTGGTCCCGAGCTAATCTGAATCCCACATGAAGTTTGGAGCTCTATAGTGATGTGCACTATACACCTCAGCATAACCTTGCTCTGTCATTTGTACATCTGTGGCTGTGGCCTGAGTTCAATGGTTTGGGTGAATAAGTGATTACTTTACAACACAGTCTATATAAATTATTCTGAAAAACAAATCAAGTGACAAATATAAGTAAAGTACATGGTTTTAATATAATGTTGGCTGTCTAAAGCTACTGAGTTGGTCAAGTAAGGTCAAGTATGTTTGCTGCAGCAAAGCTCCATAGTATACTGAATTAAATAGGAGTTTTATCATTCATCATGAAGTAATAAACAGGGATTTTAAGTTCAATGCTGCCTTCAAAGACAGTTAGTAATTATTTAATGACAATAAAATATTGCATACAACTCTGGTCCATTAATAAAAAACTAAATCCTTGATAAAATCTACCGGTGATCGTAATAAAGATGCTCAGGGAGTGTTTCCATGTCATTAAGCTGCAAATCTTTGATATTAAATCTTTGTCCAAAAGTTGGAGAAGGGGAGAGGAAGGATAGAAACAAAGGAATATATACCGCAAAACACAGAATGACAAAAGATCAAAGCAGACGATGTGGGAAAGAAAAGGCGTGAGATGAAGAGCTGCGGTGACAAACATAAAGTCAGACTGTGGGTCTTTGAGAAAAACCAAATATAAAATACAGAGAAGTGCTTTATGGAAGGGAGCTGTGTGTGTGTTTCTGTGCACATCGTCACCTTGACCCTCTCTCCCTCAGGCGGGTCAGGCAGCAAGTCCACTCTGCGCTGAATGTCATCTAGCCAGGCAAGCAGGTCATGTGACTTCCTCCTGTATTGGTACCACTGGGGCGCAATGGCCAATGCCTTCCTGTTTCGAAGGACGCGCAGATCCTACATGCATGTGCCCACACAAGCACACAGAGACATGCACACACATGAATATCACGAATATCTTTATGTGACACAGCTTTTATCCAACTGACCTGCTGTTACATGTATTCAAAATAAAACAGTGTTTATGTGCAGCTATAGCTGAGAAGAACATTAACATTCATGTCATCTTGCTTCTTTCCTCCCAGAATTATTATCTCACAAAAAGCTGGTCATGAAAGTACTGACTCAAAAAGTTTTCATTGTAGAAACTGTTTCTGTATTTGCATGTATGAGCACTTTAACGTGTTTTTTATTTATTTAATGTAATACATATATACTTCTATATTTATAGAAGCAAGTACAACAAGTTTAGTTTTGTATTTAGTGAAAATTAAAAAATCTTTACTTTTTTAAGTTTTCGTTTATCTAATGTAATGGTTTGCTTTATTTTGGCTTATTGTTAACATATTAGCTAATAATAGCATATTAGCATGCTAACATGCTAATATGCTATTGTTATCTGTGTTCAAGTCAGCAAAAAGTTACTATTTGCTGGCTAGCATATTAGCATAACATGCTAATATTAGCACATTAGCATATTAGCATAATATGCTAATGTTAGCATATTAGCATATTAGCATAACATGCTAGCCAGCAAATAGTAACTTTTTGCTGACTTGAACACAGATAACAGGGTTTGGCTTAATGTGTTAGCAGCAACTTTTAGATATTTCATTGAATTATGATATAACACATTGTGAATATTATTATCCCATGTTATTACTCTGTTTAATATTAGCTGTTGTGTGTGTTACCTTCACTGTGTTGTATTTCATGTTCAGCTTGTTATGCTTAAGTCTGATCTCCTCTCTCTTGTCCAGATCCGGGACTCTCTTCTGTAGACTCTCTCCTTTTAACAGTAACTCCTTAACTGCGCCCTCCTCACAGTCCTAAACACACAAGTACATGCTTGGTTTGTTAGTCGAAACAGAAAATGACTGGAAGTCACACTAGCTGTGACTGAACCTTGGTGTGAGGGTAACAGACCTTGTCCTCCAGGAAATCTTCTTCCTTCAGGTTTTCCCCTTGTTTGGCTTCATCTTCCAGGAGCTCCAGCCAGACCTGCGCGTCACTGTGGTACTGCTCCAGCTCTTTGGCTGATGCTGCCGTCTGCCGCACACACACAGTCCCATGGCAACGATGTACAGGCGCACACATACACACAGAATGTACATTTATTTACACAGTCTCAGACCTATGTAAGACTAAGAAGAAGAGTTAAGGAGCAACTACAATTTGAAATCTATTAAAGTAAATTCATGGATTTTAGGATTTAAGATATAGCATTTAACAATAAATATGAAACAGCCAAACAAACAGTATATCTATATAAAGGTACTTCCCTACCATTCCAGAGGTAATGCGCTGAGAGATGGTGTCAAATCTGTGGTTAAGCTGCTCCAGCTTGGGTCCGACCACGGCCTGGCAGTTGTCCCCCCTGGTGGACATTAACTCTTGCCCCAGAGACCTTACCTCCTCCATCTTTCCTCTGGTGAGTTCCAGCTCTGCACGTAGCACCTGCAGGTCCCAAGACACATATGTTAGGTGTATAACCTGTCTTCACCTAAGACATGAAAGAAACATTTGTCATAGGGAAAAAAGCTTCAAAGTATATAAACAACCTTCAACACATCACTGGGTCCCTGGCTGTCTATCTCATTCATTTTTCTCTCTGCACCATTGATCCATCCATTCAGTTCCTGTATTTGTCCATCCAACTTGTGCATCTGCTGCTGGTAGTCCTGAAAGAGAGAAAGAAGGAGAAAAATCAGACTCTTCTTCTGCAAACAGTGACATCTACAAGAGCTATATTTAGCAAACCAGGTCTAATATTAGATAAATGAAAAGTATAATAAGAGCAGAATCACAGAATCACTCAGTTCTACTTCTGACCAGCAGCAGGTTGAGCCATTCTTCTGCTCTAGAAGTCACTGCAATCCAGTTGCAGTGCAGCAGGCTGACTTTGTCGTCCACGAGGCCTCCGTGGCCGCGCAGCACAGCCTTTAAGGCCTCGGCGAGGTCCACCACTGCCTGCAGCTGTGGCTGGTGTCTCTCCGTCTCCCCATGGATGGACTGAGAACAATTAGGAAACAAGGACAGAAGAACTTTTCCATGTAAGGTGACCTTGCATGTTTATAAAAGCACTTAAAATAAAAGATATTATCACTCTTTAATGTTTGTCTTCATGTCGATGTATACACGGAGGTACCTGTGCCCACGCCACCTCATCCTTCAGGTCACTGGGCATCCCATCCACTGCAGAGCGCCTCGTCAACTCGGCATCAGTGGCGGCGAGCCATTCTGTGAGCCCGTTCAGCTCCTTACGCAGCTTCCTTGACAACTTCAGACTCTTCTCCAGCTCCAACTTGCTCTCTGTCACCTACAAACACATATTCTTTGATTATGCTGGAGTTACTCCAGTGTGTGTGTGTGTGTATGTGTGTGTCCTAACCTGAGCTCCCATCTGGTTATACAGCAGTTTCAGGGCAGTCACTCTGTCGTCCAGCTCTTTGGGCTGCTCAGTCTGCTGCCGCTGCACGATTTGTCTGCCTGTTTTTATAACCGTCTCCACCTCCCCTTTCACTTCGCTCAGCGCTTTGTACAGCTTCTGTTCAAGCCAAATAGATAGAAGCCACTTCAAATAGAATCTCTCCATCAGTTCATAGGTGAAACAAATACCCACCATGCACTGCTCCAGCTGTGACTGCACCACATCCTGCTCCACACTGCGGATGTCCAGCACCCCCATTTGACTTTTGACCCAGGCTAGCACGCGCTCACACTCGAGCAGCCGAGAATCAAAGTTGGCAGGCTTCTGGAAGAGTCGGAACTTAGTCCACACGTCTGCCAGCATATTCTGGGAAATGACAAGACCCACAGTGCACATGATGAGAGTCCTACAGGAATACTGCAAACACCATATCCTGTCTGTACATGTGTCCACTAACATGGCAAAAAGTGGTCGTTGATACAGTTACCACAGCAATAACTTCCAAAGACACGTTTGAGTACTGGCAGGTATTTAATCACCTGTCAGTGGCGCAAATGTGCAACATGCATGCATACTTGCAGTGGAGATAAAAAAGAAGACAGCGTTAACATAATAATTACTACTCTTTGATTTAGAATTTGACCTGTAATCAGTACAGGGCGACGGTATCAAATACTGGGTCATGTGACCCAGTATTCTGAGTTTCTTGGTGTTTTTGTTGTTCTTTTTAGTCTCGTTTCATTTCGGTTTATCTAGTTACATTCTGCCATGTTTCATGTCCAAGTTTTCTTTGTTTGTCAAGCTCAAGTCATGTCTGGATCTCCTTATGTTTCCTGTTTTATTTTGAAAGAGTTTTGTGTTATGTTTAGTTTCACGTGTCCTGTCATTATGTTAATTGTTGTCAGCTGTTTTGCCCATGTGATTCTACTTCCTTTGATCATTCCTTATGTGTATTTAGTCTGTGTGTTTCACTCAGTCAGTGTCAGATCGTCTGTTAACCTTGCCACAGTTTTCATAGGTTTAGTCCAGTGTTTCTCTGTGTTTTCTAGTTTACTCAGTGTTCACAGTTAGGCAGTTTTTCACTGAGTGTCACAGCCTTTTGTTAACACAGTGTTCGTAGCCTCCTTAGTTTCCCTAGTTCCTTGTTTTTTCTTCTGCAATCAGCCAATAAAGGCTCGCTCTATTTTTGAAACTACGTTTTGTCTGCATCTGGGTCTAGCTCTTTCCTCACACCGGCGCACCTCGCCGTGACATGTACAGGAATGCTGCAGCATGGAGAATTACATGAGGAAAGGAATTCAAACTGCATGTAGACAGCAGAGAAATCACCACATCTTACTGAGATCCTACCACAGGCCTTACATAGATGGTAAATGGTTCTTATGTAGCTTTTCTACTCTTCTGAGCACTCAAAGCACTTTATACAACTTGTGCATTCACACAAACACATTTCCTTAACGCTTTCTAACTAACATTCACACACATTCATACTCTGATGGATGCATCGGAGAGCAATTTGGGGTCAGTATCTTGCCCAAGGATATTTGGCATGCAGACTGGGGGAAGCCACGAACCGCTCAGTAGATGACCTGCTCTACCGCCTGAGCTACAGCCACCCCACATGGCACAGTATGCTCGCACTGATGTAAGTAATAATGCCCTTTGATTTTCAGCATTATCTTCTGCGTTTTATACCGTTGGTTATACTTGTACCACCCAGCACCTCCAAACAGGTTCTGATGAGGAAATTTGATGTGCAGGAGATCTGAGCATCCAAGTCCATTTACATGTTTTCTACCTTTAGGATAAAAAACGTGACCTGATGTTTTCAAGTGGTCGTCAGTAAGGGCTGTTTGCACCTATATTACCCATTTCATCACACTGTCTGTGGTTATGTACCTGGGTAAGGTCCAACTGTCCCATGATCTTTGGGGAAGGGTCTTTGTCTTTGTTCTGGTTCTTCTTCCTCAAGTCCTCCAGCGTCGTTTCATGGCTGCTCAGCTCTGACTGGATTTTCTTGTGAAAACACAAACACGCATGATACATGAGGAATTCATGTAATTTTATGTAATTAAACACTAAAGTCAAAGTGAAATAAACCCTAAAAGTGCTTAAATGGACTGACAGTGTACAACCTACTGCTGACCACAAGGGGGCAGGAGATATCAAGAAGAGAGTCCAAACACGAGCCCACATCACCGCCACACTTACAGATTCTCTCGCACACACTTTGTCTCTGCCATCCTTCTCTTTAAAAACAAAGTCTCAGGAGTGGTCGTCCACTCTGCTCCCATAATGTAATCATTCTTTTATCCTCTTGTGTATGTGTGTGTGTGTCTGTATATGTGTGTGTGTCAGTAAGACAGAGATGGTGAAAGGGAGACAGAGAGAAATCAAATCAAAGTGTGGGGAAGACAGCCGGAAAAAGAGGCAAGGACAAAAGACCGAGGCTGTTTGTGTGTCTGTTTGGTCAGCGCTGGTCTGGATTTGCCCTTAAACAGAGACTTTCAATTTGCTAAAGACGCCCAAACTGGTTTCAGAACTGGTTCTTTTTATTTTGGCCGGCTGATATTAGACCTCACACTAGTTTGCTGTAATATTTTACAAATGTTTGTAAAATTGTAAAGTCAGGATATCATCTGGAATTCTGTCTTCCTTGGTTGGGAAACAAATGCCTTTGTTCCTGTCACGTGACTATAAAGGTTATAGAGGGATCGTTGTGCTGCGGCTACCTGAGCTTCCTGTGGTATCTGCTGAGCGTCGATTTGATCAGCCAGGTATGCAGTGAGGTGGCGGTCTGTGTTAGCTAAGGATTCCTGGATCTGCTTCAGGGTCTCGTCATTCTCCCGAGCCCACTGGAGGTTCTGCTCCAGCTCCTTTTGCCTGAGTGCTGCCTGTGGAAACAAGAAAGTCAAAAGACATATTCTAGCTCATGTAAATTAGAACAAGAACAATAACCAGCTGTTATAAACTAAAAGTCCGTCCCTCTCCTGTAGAACCAGCTCCCAGTTTGCGTATCTCCCATCTTTAAATATGAAAACAGACAATTTTCTAGCTATTTACAGGCCATGAGAATCATAGAGGCTTCACTATTAGCACACAAACAGACAAACACACGAGTACATCTACACAAAGACGCACAGCCCCCTGTGTGTACCCTCTTGAAGGATGGATTCTGGGATGTCTCTCGCATGTCCTCTCGGTGTTGTCACTATATAACCGACGCTCTTCTGAAATTTGTTATCAGTGAGGTGTCTCAGTGTCTACTGCAGTGTTTCCATCTTCACTCTCTCTCGTTAACTGCAGACAGGAATAACTAGTAAACAATCCTATTACATCATATAAGAGCCTGTGTGACTGTGTGTGAGAGAGGCTTAAATGTATGCAGTTACAGGTGAACATACTAATCCCATACAGAAGGATAATGGCTCCAAGTATAGTCCTGAGCCAGCCTAAGCCTTGTGTTAGCAGAGCATGCATCTGAGGCCCTCACACTACGGCGTTTCTTCTTATTCATTATTCCTCTATCCCGAACCATCGCGTGCAAACTGACATGATGACTGACTGCCTCATGTCAAAAACACCTTCCAATTGGTTTTCATCTGTTACCAAACAATGAAATGAAATCTGCAAGTATGCATCTGTGATCTGAAGAAATGAACAAGGAGACGTGGAATTATTTAATTATTGTTTTTTGCATGCATGGAGCAGATTTATCACTTTAAAGTGGAACATTAATATAATGAGATTATTATTCTGCTCTGTCAGCTAACTAGAGCTTGTGAAAGGAAGCTGACTGACTCTTGCACTTATCTTATTTTTCATCAGCTAAGTAGGGTGAAAAAGAAGAATAATGCTTTTTGAAGCCTCTGGTTTAATAAGAGTAATCACCAATGACAACAGATCCACAATCTCAGAATCACTTTCTAAATCAGAATAAGCTGTTATAGCAGAACAGCACGTGACAAGTGAAGTAGATCATGTTTCTGCTGAATGAAACCAAAAAATTGTCTGAATCTAACAAACATTGTTGAAAATGTTACTTTCTCCCAAACCACTTTAAAGTCGACTTCTGTAGTAAGCTCAGGCCTTCAGTTTACTGACGGCTGCTGTGTCAATAACAGGATAAGTCATACTTTCGTCTGTACTTTGGCCACTCGTAGCAAGTCACCTTTTATCATCAGATGAGAATAAACCAAGATTAAACAGTTAGTATGGCTTGTCTCTATTTAGCCTATTTAGCCTATTTAGCATATTTAGCCTATTTAGCATATTTAGCCTATTTAGCATATTTAGCATATTTAGCCTATTTAGCATATTTAGCTTATTTAGCATATTTAGCTTATTTAGCATATTTAGCCTATTTAGCATATTTAGCTTATTTAGCCTATTTAGCATATTTAGCCTATTTAACATATTTAGCATATTTAGCCTATTTAGCATATTTAGCTTATTTAGCATATTTAGCCTATTTAGCTTATTTAGCATATTTAGCATATTTAGCATATTTAGCCTATTTAGCATGCACCTCTCGTCATGGAAAGAAAGTTGAAACATGATGACAGAAAAAAAGTTCCTTTTGTTTTTGATAGAGTAAACAGAATATCAGATTTTCATTTGGGCATTTTTTTTTATAACATTTTATGTATTTATTTATTTTACTCAATTTGCATTTTGAACATGTGTTGTCATCCTGCTTAATAGAATAATAATGCTAACTTATTATAAGTCAAAACTAAACCTCTAAGCTTATATAAAACCATATTTCACTTGCATAAGAAAATTGAATTTTAGTCAGTTTAAAGATGAATTGCTGAAATCTCCTTGAATCCCAATTCTTTTGGTTCTGTAACAAGACTTTTGCTCAAACAAAGCTTCGGATGATATATTCAGGCTCAGCCTATATTCAGACTAATGTGGTATTTTGAGTACATGTCATTATGTTCAAAGTTTAAAACAATAAGATTTCAAAGGTCATCTGAAATCCGTGAAACTGACAAACAACCCTAGTTATCTGACAGTGTTGCTCATGAAACATCACATTTTTGCCAGATGTAAGAAATAAAAATTGATTTCCTCAATGCCATCTTTTCAGCTCAACAAAGTAAAAACATTCAGGCAATATTTTGCTCGCGGTGCACATTTGCTTCTCATCCATCATTCCAAGAAATACTCACTAAAACTCTGCTCCTGTGTTTCGGCTCCTCGTCTTTTTGATAGATAACAAATAAACAGGGCTCAGAGCTGCCCAGCCTCTCCCTACATGCATACATGCTGCTATAAATACCAAAACAAAGAGTAGGAGCTTCTGTTCCTCTCAAAAACACAAAAGGTCTGAAATAAAAAACACAAAACACACACACACTCGTGCAGTCTATGTAGAGTAGACAAACAAAAGAAGGCTTATCAGGCAGCAAGGAGAACATTAATCTGGTTCTATTGTAAGGGAGGCGCACAACTATGTCTAATCTGTCGCTGAGGATCACAGCGAGTGGCTGAGAATGCAATCATGTCATCGTGACGACAGGAAGGATGGCAAAGGGACAAATGGAGGACAAGAATTAGTCAGATAAAGATACAAAAGGGGAGCAATGATTAAAAAAACAGTTTATGTGTGAAAATGAAGAGAAACACAAGATGTCTCCAGGAGAATCACAATGAAGAGAAGAATCATTAATCAAGCTCAAAGAGAAGATGTGACAACGAGAAATCCTACCAGTGGCTACAAAATCTAACTGCTGATAAAGAACTCCACTTTTAGTTATGTAGTAGATCAATTAAATGACATAAAAGTACCTTTTGTTCGCCGTCTAATATAGAAAGTTCAACAAAAACTTTATGTTTTATAAATATGGGACAGTCTGCTTCCCACTTTTGTCTCCTCTCACCTGTGAGCCATAAGCAGGAATCAATGGATTCATGGATCAATGGCTTTTAAGAGCAGCTGAGAGCAGGCGGTGCCGGAGATCCGCTCCAGCGTCACCATGAGACCCACCCAGACACTCATGCTTATGGCTCAGACCCCCATAACTGTGCGTTAGCCCAGAAATGATGCTGTTTCACTTCTGCCTGAACTTTTTCCGGTGAGTTGTGAAAGGACACATGGCAGCATGTCTGATCTGAACCTGAAACTAAAGTAGCTCCCAGCGCCCTCCCGGTCTGTCACAACTCGCGGCAACACACTACAGACCCTGGACTCGTATAGCACTCGATTTTGTTACCAGCCTACCAACCTCCAAAAATACAACAGTCACCCTTTCCATCCTCTCCAGGTCAGCCTTAGATAAACTGTCCACAGCCTCTGAGAAAGCTAGGCTACTCATTTCATGGTATTCCAGTGGAAATGGTATCTGACAGAGCTCCACAATTCATCTGTTGCCTTGAAGACTTTCTGCACTGCCCTGAGGCCCAAAAGCATGCCTCAGGCCATGAAACTGATTCTGTCATCCGTCCTTCAGCAGTGAGAGTTAAGTTATCCCTGTGCATCCCCCCCACGTTTCATGTCTCCCAGACCAAAGAATTATCAGGTTGTCCTAAAAGCTCGCTGTGCTGCAGCTCTGACAGTGACTAGAAAGTTCCTGCTGAGTAGTTCAGTGACTAGTTCACTTGAGTTTCCCACTGTTACATCCAGACAAACTAATAAACGACACACACTCAGGTAAATGAGCACAAACTGCTCTCTGGCCTAAAACATATTAACAAATATGAGAAAAGTAGACTGCTTATTAAAACAATAAAGTAACGGTTCTTTCAGGGTTGGTTTTCCACTGTGTGCTTACATTAGAGTTCAGAACACGTGCTGTATCTTACCCTCGCCATAAGTTCATCCCATCGGGTGTTGAAAGCATCCAACTTTTGCTGAATCAGCTCGTCCAGAACACCTCCATCCATCAGGGTCTGGGCAAGTTCTCTGATCTGGTTCCTGTTGTCTTCTGGGTGCTGCAAAAGAACCTCAATGCTCTGCATGTACAGACAGAAAGAAAGAAGAGAAACTACCAGTCAGAAGATCAGCTGATCGATCCGCAGTTCCTGCATATTGAAGTATCCTTGGGCGAGATAGTAAACACTGAGATGCCTGCGTTCACTGGAATGATTAGAGGAAGCATCGATAACAGTGCTGTAGGAATGTGTGTGATTGGGTGAAAGCCCTTGGAGTCAGTTTCAGTAAAAATCCACAACACCAGTAGCAACTTATTCACCGTTTTCCACGTTAGGCTGCACAGCACACATGAGGAGGGCACAATGTCAGACACAGGAACAGCATCGAGCAATATCAGTCACCATGTGAAGACTTGTGTGGATTAAATGTGCAGAGAATGGAGCAAAACTGCATGATTGATGTAACGTGGCAGAGCCACTCCTGGTGTTTTACCAACTTTACACATGAACTTACATCCAGCACCTTCTGTAGCTCATCAGATCCTCCGCTCAAGTTTTCTGTCTTGTCCAGTTTCTCCTCCAACTGGTCCAGAAAGGCATTCTCCTGCTCGATGTAGGACAGCAATTCACACCAACACGCCCACACCTCCTGCAACACAAAACAGACATGTGCTCTGAACTCACAATACAATTGTTAAAGAGAGAGTAGCAAGAGAAGGCTTCAGTGAAAGCTGAATTATTGCAAACTGCAAGACACAGATTATTTCTCAGGAGCATCATAGCAAAATCAAGCATTGATTCGTTTGTAATTTACCTTTTAATTAAGTAGCAATCCAGTCAAGCTGTCAAAGTGCAGTTTAAATAATATATGAGTATGTCTAGATTCATAATATATTTAGTAAAGACTTTGAAGGAATTAGATGAAATAAAAATAAGTGTAATTATTATTATTTATACAGGTTTAACTACCTACAGATAAGCCCAATGTACCTCATTTTGATAAACACAGACGTGTTGTGTACAAATACTTTGTTACTGTACTTAAGTAGAATTTTCACATATCTGTACTTTTTATTTTTCTGTCAACTTCCTGTTACTGGCTACATTTTTTGCACAAATATCTGCATGTTTCTGTAACTTCCTGTGCATTCAAACATCAAACTGATTTGAGCTTAAATAAAGGAAACAATGGGACATTAAAGCGATAAAAGACACTTCTTTGGACTTTCTCATTGTTCTGCGTATCTAAAATGCTTTCTAAAACAACAACTACCGATTGCACTCAATCACGATCACTAACAAGGAATTAACAGGCCTGCCCTTTTCATTGTAGAAGCTTTAGCACTGCTTGCACGTATATATTTGAGCCTGTTCTTACTATTTTGACCGTGTGCAACATAAATTCAAACGTGTGCGTCCAATTTTTTAAGTAATTAAAGATGCGTACAGTACAATCATTCCACCCTTGAAAAAGAACAGTACAAATAAATAATTAAAAGCCCCCAAATTACCATAACATTCATTCCCACGATGAGTGCGTGTAGACTACAACTGAACATAAGACTTCTTTTTAACGAGGCTTAGAAAAAAAGGAAAAGAAAAAAGTCTGAAATTGGCTTGACTTGGTTCATTTCAGCCATAATATCTATTACACACTCTCTAAAATCATATCTACCCCTTTAGAGCTGTGCATGATGTATGCAAGCATCAGCCTTGAAGCCCCTAGTAAGTCTATTTTACATGAAAGTGCATAACATTACATAAAATTTACATAAACGGTTTCTGTGCGCACCAAGGTTGAAATTACTGCAGCGATAACAAATCAGAAAAGAAAGAATGCAATGTACCTCTAGAGTTTTACATTTCCCATCAAGGCGGCTGCACAGACGCTGGTAGTTGGCTGTCAGTACATCCAACTCTGAGTGCAAAGCATCATGGGCTGTGGGCGGGGCTTTGGCAATGAAACTATTCACACTGGCAGTCAGGAGTTTGACCTTTTGCTCCTTAGAATGAACCTCTTCCTGGGCCGTCTGATGAACAAACAGACAAACAAACAGAGAGAAGCTGAGAGAGATGAAGCTTCACACTGCTAACATAAAAACTGTGCGGTCTTTAAGTCTACATCCAACAAAAAAGTACTGAATGAGGGAAAGTATACATTTAGAAAGTGAGGCTGTAGCAGTGAGACCTCCCTAATCCTTAACATAACATGAAATAAAAATTGCATACAGTATTGGAGTAAGTTAAGTAACGAAATGAGCTTATTTACTGTCTGCTTGCGGTTTAAATGAAGAGAAATGGTGGCGTAGTGATATGTTCCAAACTGGTTCCACATTGAGAAAGACTTTTATTGTGGCGATCGTGGCTCAAGAGTTGAGAGTTCGTCTTGTAATCGGAAGGTTGCCGGTTTGAGCCCCGGCTTGGACAGTCTCAGTCGTTGTGTCCTTGGGTAAGACATTTCACCCGTTGCCTACTGGTGGTGGTCAGAGGGCCCGGTGGCGCCAGTGTCCGGCAGCCTCGCCTCTGTCAGTGCGCCCCAGGGTGGCTGTGGCTACAATGTAGCTGCCATCACCAGTGTGTGAATGGGTGGATCATTGTGTATAGTGTGAAGCGCTTTGGGGTCCTTAGGACCAAGTAAAGCGCTTTACAAATACAAGCCATTTACCATTTATTGTGACGTGTTGATCATCCAACAATAAATTTTCCACAGTACTTAGTTTGCATATGGTCATTGTATGTGGTTACAAAAGCGGAGGTGCTCAATTAAAGTAGTCAGTACCAGTCACACATGTAGGAAATGAGGACTCAGCGGCATTATCAAGGAAACTTTGTTACCTTATGTGGCTGGATTCATAACACTTGCACACTTTGTTAGAGAATATGGATACATTTCAAACTTATAGGTGCTTTGGCTGTTATTTGGAACATATCACCGTGCTCTCATTTCTCTTTATGAGAGGAAGAAGTTTAACTGTTCAAGAGAGAAGCCTAGTTCACACAGCCAAGAGATTTTGAAAACTGTATGACTGAAGAAAGTGAAATAATAGTTACTGCAAAGAAAAGCAGAGAGAAAGCAAGGTGCACCATTGTTTTTTGTTGAGTAGTTTACAAATGAAAAACTAAGAGAGCCTTGCACTACAACAGCCAAATGTTGCATCTTTAATGCAAACAGTTTTGCCTTGAAGATGAAATAAAGAACAGCCCAATAGAAGGAAGTTAAGACTGTGAGTAAGTGATCTGGTGTGAGAAACTTACTGAACATCAGTCGACAAATAGGTTCATAAGTAAAATGAAGACTTGCTGACATGCCAGTTGGTTGGCAACTTAATCATGTTATGTTAGATATCATGCGTCTCTTATGTTGTTTAAAATCCGCTTTTTATGATAAACCCAAAAGCTGAAAACCAGCAACTGGCAGCACAAACTGTGGCTGACACAGTTAAGTACACGTTCTATCAGCAGGTGTTGAAATGAAAGCTCAGATGAACAGCACAACACATTACACTGTGTCAAATTATTTGACAAAAAATTTCTGAAAAACTTACTAAACCTCATGATTTAGTAGCATTTGGACCCAAACACCTTCAGTAGCCATTTCTTGAATTGTTTCTGTATGATGTTATCAGTCTCTTACACTGTTGTGAAGAAATTTGGACCCACACTGCATACAATTATGCACAGCAACCCTAACGCGTGACTCTGTTTTGGCCATGACTAGCCGTTGGACAGATAGTATAAAAAGGAGTTCATGGTCGATTCCATGACTCCAAGATGACCAGGTGACTCCCCTATTTGTATTGTGCATTTGAAGAAACCTAAGGACATTTAAGACTAAATACATAAACAAGCTAGAAGTAAAAGGCTTTGTTGAAGAGGTGAGTTTAAGAAGTTTCTTAGGAGACTCCAGTTACGGGGCCTTGCAAAGCTCAGATGGGAGAGAGTTCCAGAGGGTGGGGGGCTGCCACACTGAAGGTTCTGTCCCCAAAGGTTTGGAGACTGGTACAAGGGACAGAAAGCAGTCCCATGACAGAGGACTGCATGTATGGGTGCAGCAGGTCAGACAGGAGAGCGAGGGATTTGTAAGCAGGAAGAAGGATTTTGTAAATAATGTGTGATTTTACTGGAAGCCAGTGGAGATTTATGAGGGTGGGGGTGTTCCCAGAGCTTCTCTTGGAAGCCTGGTGGGTGAGTTCTAGAGTCTCTGCTACAGAGTCAGCTAATAATGGGTAATCTGAGACATTAGGTTCATTAGGTGCTTTGGTTACAGATTTGATATGAGCCTGGAATTAAAGTGGGAGTACAAAACAATATCCAGATTAGAAATGTCTGGGAATGGTGAGATGAGCGACCATCTATGTAGATTACCAACCTCCCAGAGTAGGGCTTTGGGGACAACAACCAAGAATTCAGTTTTATTACTGTTGAGTTGAGTTGGTTAGATGACATCCATGTTTTTATTTCATGCAGACAGCTGGCAAGTGATTGTGGGTAGAGCTGGGTGGAGGGTTTGGTACTGAGATAAAGTTGTATGTCATCAACATAGGAATGGAACCAGAAACCATGGTGGTGGATGATCTGGCCAAGTGGGGCATTAAGATGAAGAAGTGAAAGGGTCCAAGCACAGTACCTTGAGGCTCACCTTGGTTAAATGGAGCAGAGGTGGAGCTGGAGCCTCCATTGGTGACAAACTGTGTTTTGTTGAAGAGGTAGGACTGAAACCAGGAAAGTACAGTACCAGTGAGGGCAAGTTTGAGAAGCTATCTGGTTAGAGGTGAGAGAAGGATGGTGTGATAAATGGTGTCGAGGGCTGAAGAAAGGTCCAGGAAGATGAGGATGCTGATGTGGTCAGAGTCAGCGGCAATGAGAAAGCCACTAGTTATATTTTGATGGGAGGTAAGGTATCTAGTTTTGCCAAAAATCTGCAATTTGGTATCCCCCGTCCAAAGGACAATGTTTCAGAGGTCTTGTGATGAACCTTCTGACTGTAAGTCTGAATTATGGATCTGTTCTTGCAGTGTCTCTGACCTTAGGGTGAATGTGTTGGACATGCACTAGTAAGACTGGGAACCTTCCTGAATGTTTTTCTCACTGTAGAATCATTGACTTCAAATTAGATGGAAATAACCTTATAACCCTTCCCACACTGATGGGCAGCAATACTCTGTTGCGCTAGCGCACAGCTGAATGACAAGGAGTCAAACGCCATGTTTTGTTGTTCATCTGAGTTTGCATTTACTTGATTTTATGGTCTGCTAAGAACTTTAGAATTGACAGAATTGTTCTTTTTACTATGACTGTATATGGAAAAGTCTCAGCCTCGGCTTAATTGATTTGGTTTGGTTGAATTTCTAAGCTTCATCATTTTAAAAAAAAGTCTTAAAAATGATTGAATACCAAAAAGAAAACAACGACAGATGGTTGAAGGATAAGAAACAAGACAAATGAGGAACAAAGAGAAAAGGCTTAAAGAATAGAGAGATGGGTGCACAAATGAGGGAATCAATATCCAGTGGTGTGAAAAGTGTTTGCCCCTTCGTGATTTCCTATTTTTTTTGTATGTTTGTCACACTTTTTAAATATTAGACAAAGATAAAACAAGCAAACAAAAAATGGAGTTTCTAAATGAAGGTGTTAATGGTAAAGGGGGGAAAAAATGCAAACTTACTTGGTCCTGTGTGAAAAAGTGACTGCCCTTCCCTGTTATAACATAAATTAACTGTGGTGTATCACATTTTTGGAAAGCTGAGTTCAATTTCCTAGCAAGACCCAGGCATGAATACTGCACACCTGTTCTCAATCAAGAAATCACTTAAATAGAACCTACCTGACAAAGTGGAGTAGACCAAAAGATCCTCAAAAGCCAGACATCATGCCGCGATCAAAGGAAAATCAGGAACAAATGAGAAACAAGGTCATTGAGATCTCTCAGTCCGGAAAAGGTTATAAAGTCACTTCTAAAGCTGTGGGACTCCAGCAAACCTCAGGGAGCGCCATTATTCACAAATGGCAAAAACATGGAACAGCGGAGAATCAAGAGTGGCTGGCTGACCAAAATTCCCCCAAAAGTGCAGTGATGACTTATCCAATAGGTCACAAAAGACCCCAGAACAACATCCAAAGAACTGCAGGCCTCACTTGCCTCAGTTAAGGTCAGTGTTCATGACTCCACCATAAGAAAGAGGCGGGGCAAAAATGGCGACATGTCAAAAACCACTGCTGAGCAGAAGGAACATAAACACTCATCTCAGTCTTGCCAGATCATGATGATCCCCAAGACTTTTGGGGAAATACTCTGTGGACGAACGAGGCAAAAGTTGAACTTTCTGGAAGGTGTACGTCCAATTACATCTGGAGTAAAAGTAACACAGCATTTCAGAAAACCATACCAACAGTCAAATATGGTGGCGGTAGTGTGATGGTCTGGGGCTGGTTTGCTGCCTCAGGACCTGGAAGACTGGCTGTGGTAAATGGAAGCATGAAATCTGCTGTCTACCAAAACATCCTAAAGGAGAATGTACGGCCATCTGTTCGTGACCTCAAGCTAAAGCACACTTGGGTTCTGCAGCAGGACAATGATCCAAAACACACCAGCGAGTCCACCTCCGAATGATGAAGACTTTGGAGTGGCTTAGTCAAAGTCCTAACCTGAATCCGACTGACATGCTGTGGCGACCTTAAAAAGATGGTTCAAGCTCGAAAACTCTCCAATTTGGCTGAATTACAACAATTCTACAAAGATGAGGGGACCAAAATGCTCGATGCTTGATAGTTGTTGCTGCTATGGGTGGCCCAACCAGCAGGTTTGGATATTTTTCCCCTTAATAATTAACACCTTCATTTAGAAACTGCATTTTTGTTTACTTGTGTTATCTTTGTCTAATATTTAAAGTTTGATCTAAAACCTTTAAGTGTGACAAACATACAAAAAAGCAAATCATAAAGGGGGCATTTTTTCACACCACTGTGTATCCTTTTGACAAAGTCACAGAGTGTAAAGAGATGATGTGCACGAGTAAGCCAACATACTGATGAGTGAAGGAGTGTAGCTAGTGTAGCTAACGAGTTTCCAATCACCTCGTAGCAGAAAGCCAGAGCAGCGAAGAGAACGAAAAGCTTGAATCTCAACTTTTTCAGGGGTGTAGAGAATGGCAGATGGATTGCTAAGGCTTTTGGTTATAGGGAAAGGAAATAGTGTCACATATTTACATCACAAATACATCACATGGACGTTATAAAAAGCTAGCAAAAAATGTTTCAGTGGAGAATCACTGCAACCTTAATAGAAAACTGAGGTATGGGGACTTGAGACAGGATTGAAAAAGAGACACAAAGTTGTGACTGAGGGTATGTGAGTAAGATAAAGTGAAAGAAACATGTTTCTGTTAAGGTCAGTATCACAATTGGTATCTGAAATTCAGAATCAGTATCTGAAATTAGCCAGTACTTAGCAATATATGATTACCTATATGCCTATACGCGGTCAATACAAACAAGGACAGTAAGAAACAGTTTTAAATAGCTCCATATAGCATTATTATCACTTGTTTTCATCTGACCTTGAAGAATAGGTCAGAGGTCAAATGTGACAGGATATTTATAATCTTTATATGCTTCTTACTATCCATCCATCCATTTTCTTCCGCTTATCCAGGGCCGGGTCGCGGGGGCAGCAGCCCAAGCAGAGAAGCCCAGACCTCCCTCTCCCCAGCCACCTCCTCCAGCTTATCCGGGGGAACTCCAAGGCGTTCCCAGGCCAGCCAAGAGATATAATCTCTCCAGGGTGGCCTGGGTCTGCCCATAAAAATTATGAACAGAATCGGTGACAAAGGGCAGCCCTGGCGGAGCCCATCACCCACCAGGAACAAGTCCGATTTATTGCCGGCTATGCGGACAAAGCTTTTGCAACAGTCGTATAAGGACCGAATGGCCCGTAGCCAGACACCCCATACTCCCGGAACACCCCCCACAGGATACTCCGAGGGACACGGTTGAGTTCCTTCTACAAGTCCACAAAGCACATGTAGACTGGTTGGGCAGACTCCCATGCACCCTCGAGTATCCTCGAGAGGATAAAGAGCTGCTCCAGTTTTCCACGACCAGGACGAAAACCGCATCCTGTATCCGAGGTTCTTACTATATGTTGAGAATGCACACCAAACTTGTATGAATCCGTTTCTAAGATATACGGCAATAAATTGACCTTAGAAACCAAACTTTATTGAACTGTTAATGACTTTCCATTCTAAGCTTCTACAAAGTTTTACCAGAATTCAAATCTTTTCGAATTATTGATTTTAAAAGTAGAATAATGACATGCTGCCAAGAACAACCTTGGTGGGGGTAATTATTCTTATAAGCAATGTTCTGTTATTGGACTTCTGTGCAAACCAGAGTTTGTCCATAATGAATTCCATTATCAGTCGTTGGGGCGACCGTGGCTCAGCGGTTTGGGAAGCATATCTGTAACCGGAAGGTCGCCGGTTCGATCCCCGGGCTCTCCGTCCTGGTCGTTGTGTCCTTGGGCAAGACACTTTACCTACCTACTGTTGGCCAGAGGCCAGAGGGGCCGATGGCGCGATATGGCAGCCTCGCCTCAGGGCAGCTGTGGCTACAACTGTAGCTGCCTCCACCAGTGTGTGAATGAATAGTGGCATTGTAAAGTGCTTTGGGTGCCTTGAAAAGCGCTATAAATCCAATCCATTATTATTATGAGTGCATGTGGCACCAGGACAGCCTAGACAGCAGGTTGCTGATGGATTTTGCAATTGTATGACCAGATCTGCGGCCGCATGTTCTGGACACTGAGGTGAAGAGAGGGGAAAAGCTGTCAACTGATCACCACCAGATGGTTGGTGCCTGATGGTTGCGGTGATAACCCTCAAACTAGCTGGTGGACATTGGAGGTGAAAGGAGCCGTCAGACTGGAAAAAGGAGTCCTATTGAATCTGGGGACAAGGAGGACAACTCATCCATCACTGGGGCGGGGGAAGGGGACGGGGGTGAGGTCACTGAGTAGGGATGGGAATTGAGAACCAGTTCCTGTAGAGAACCGGCTCCCAAGAAGTCCACAACCTACTCAGGTTTCTTCATATCTGGGTTAGTAAGGAATACACTGGGACGATTTCAAGGTAGTCAGTACTGGATGAGTCCCTTCGCCGACTTCAGCTCCAGGGCTCTGCATTATCTTCAGGTAGTAGGAGTTTTTTGTTTGTTTGCTTTTAAATCAGAGCTCCGAAATCAACTTCCTGTGTAAGGATTTTTGTGGGCGTTGCTGGAGATCGACACAGGTCATGGTAGTCAAATAAGTTTGGAAGAAAGACACTGGACTCCATTAAATGTTTTGAAGACGTTTCACCTCTCATCCAACAGGCTTCTTCAGTTCTAAAACCAAACGGTGGAGAGTCCCAGGTAATTCAAACTAGACGACAATGTTTATATTTTGGACCAAGAAGGCAGATTGTTTGAGAGGGAAGTAAATAAGGCCATCTATGTCCACTGTGAATGACAATCATTGAATGTAGGGGTAGATTATAACACTGTTGCATTGTTGACAACTGTCAACAACCTAAGGGAAAACCCTCACTAGGGTTTAAATACCTGGGCCTCTCCACCTTTTGGTTCTAGATTTGGAGCCTCTTAGATGAGAGGTGAAACATCTTCAAAGCTGCCTAGACCTCATAATTAGTTGTGCCACACTTTGCAGCAAGAACTGCAATCAAGGTTTTTGCAATAACTGGTAATGAGTCTTTCACATGGATGAATTTCTTTCCATTTTTCTTTGCAGAATTCTCTGTCCTGCTGCATAATTCAAGTGCACTTTAGTTTCAGGAAACAAACTGATGGCATGTAAAGACCAAATTCATGGTTCCAACAGTCACAGCAATACGTTGAGGTCCTGAGCAGCCCTCGATCATCACACTACCAGTATCATGTTTAATGGTTGGCATGGTGTTGTTTTTTTGTTGGTTTTTTTGGCGCCTGCATTGCAGCTGTGGTAAAATGGAGACACTGATCCATAATGACGTCCAATGTTCACACAATCGGGGAAAAGCAGCACCTGCTTAGTAGTGTGAGCTTTGGAGAGCCTCTTACCCTACATTTTGTGAGGTGGAGGTCTCTGTTGTCACCATGAGCTAAGGAATTGCCAGCTTTTCCGCTTTTCAAGGGAAATTTAAATTACGATTGATGCTGTGTCACAATGGGATGGGTTGCGCCTCCCTGATGCCGCCATTCCGACTGGAGTAATGACATAGAGCAAGGATGTCAAACTAATTTTACAGTGAGGCCACATACAGCCCATATTTGTACTGTACTGTACTAAGGTGGCGCCAGTGTGCTCGGCAGGCCGTCCTACCTCTTCTTACCCTCGTGTCTGTTTTCACACTTTTTATTTAGACATTTGTCTGCTTTTTATTCTTGTCTTGGCTTCACGGCTCTCTGAGAACAATGCTTTAATCACATATGATCGTCTAACTTTGCTAAATCTCCGGCCACCTCTCTTCCACGAACCGGAGCTACATTGGGACTTAGGAGACGCTACGCTGCTGCGTACCTGCCCGTCTACAAGAACTTTCTGCCTGCCTCCACCTTCCCTATTTAAGAGGCGCTCTTGGAAGCGTGGTAAGCGGAGCCTTACTTAAGGTACATGCTGTGGCTAACTCCTCTCCCATCACAGACTTTCTTCAATTTCCATTCACCTCCCACCGCCGGCCATCCTTCAAACTGCTCAGCCATCGCCGGATTTGCCCTGTTGGACTTCAATTGACCTTTACAGTGCTGTGCTCGCCACGTCGGACCTGGATTGGGACCTCTGGGACTTGCGCTCAACACAGGCACCTAAGCAAGTTGAGACGCGCCTCTGTCGGGGACGAGGCAACTAAGAGCCGGATGGCATTGTTAAACACAAGATCGCTGGTGAATAAAACCTTCATCCTAAATGATCTTTTGCTCACCCTGCACCTGGATGTTTTATTCCTGACTGAAACTTGGATTCGCCCTGGTGAGTTTCTGAACTCCTTCCCCCTGACTGTGTTTTTTTCGTATTGATTTTAAAGTTCTGCTGCTTACTTTCAAATGCCTAAACAACCTTGCCCCTGACTATCTCACCGACCTCTTCAGTCTCTATACTCCCATTAGGGGTGATCGCTTTTGTTTGTTTCTCTATTTTCTCTATTTTACTTTGTATTAATGACTTACTGCTCAGTGTAATCATTTACTGTTATTCCTTATTGTGAAGCACTTTGGTGTACCCCCGTTTTTAAAAGTGCTATATTAATAAAATTGTATTGTATTGTATATTGATCTTAAGTAGGCCGGACTACTGAAAATCCAATTTTCGTCCGTTTAAAGCAGTGGTTCTCAAAGTGTGTGAGAGTTCTGACAGGTGGAACTAATGTTTAACACTGAAATTACTTTTGCGTGGGAACAAAGAAATTTGCGGCAGTTACTTTAATAATATGTGCATCCTGTGAAAAGCTGCAGGCGTAAGTTGACAGCCAAAATAAAGACGTGTACTGAAAAGTGCAAACATGTGGTCGTGTCTGTTGTGAATTGTTTACAGTGGTGCTGAAACCCACGACTGGGGCACGAGAGACCGAACCACATTTTCGAACCTTTCAGTAGACGTCTTTATTGCGGCTGTCGACTTACACATGCGGCTGCAGCTCTTCGGCTGGAGCCCACACACATCAACAACAACAGCGACAGGACCTAGTTCATTCTGTTTTAAGCCAGCCAGGCGTGATTAGGGATGCCGCTCAGGTGCCGCCTCACCCGCAGCCACGCCGCAGACCACTCCCCGCCACAGCTCTGCAATCACAAACAGGCTCACTGCAGCAACTAAGAGTGAATAGTATTAAACCCTCAATAAATCATATAGTTTTCATCTCTGTTCACAAGTTTCTGGATTTCTTTTTTAAGACTAAGACTGAACTTCATTTTTCCATGTTTGGAAATGTTCAAATTCTGTTTAAATTGTTCCTTTTTTGAAGAAGTGGTGCAGACTAATGAAGCAGTTTAGTGACAAAAATTATAAATAGTTGTTTGAAATGAAAGTTGTTTGTTTAAAACAAAAATTACTTACGGACTCATTGTGAATAAGTTTATTATCTAAAGATTTCTCGGTTTTTCTGCATGTTAAATGGGTAAAACATCACCCACCACAAAACCAAACACCAATAACATCTATACCTTCTTCAAGGACTCCAACACCTCCCCCTTCACTATATCCGGCCCTATACTAGATGAACTACCCCCATGCTTCTGCTGCATGACTTCAGCAGCAGCAGCGACGTATATCCTAAGTAGCACTGACCCCCATAAAGCTGCAGGCCCCAACAATATTCCAGGACGTAAGAGACTGCACAGGCTGACATACATCGTGAACACCTCTCACAGGCAACACACAGAAACTCACACATACAGGCTGTGCAAAGACGCCAGAGACAATCCAGCATGTGACTGCAGGGTGCAAGACGCTGTAACCACGTGGATCACACAGCATACAGAAATATGTATGCCGAATATGGCTACGAAGTCTCAAAGCCAAAATAGGACACGTCCCCCAGGGTGGTTGAGAATGACCAAACTGATATCCTGTGGCTAACCAACTGGATACAGTAGTGGCAGACAAGCAGATGAAGACGGCTGTAGGAATATATATGTAGCTATACCAGCGATAGCAACACGAGGAAGAAAGAACACGAAACACCAACTTTCAACAAGAGTTAATGGTCTTTTAGATGCAAAGGGTGGGCTGACGCCATTTTAACCCTATGGACTAAGAAGGCAATGTCACTCATGGTCATATGCATGTGAAGGCAGATAAGCAAATACAAATACTTTTGGCAACACAGTGTATCACAGTACCATGATGAAATATATACTGAGAGTGACCTGCTCTTTCACAGCTGCTTGTAAAGGCCGTCTGCATGCGGTGCTTCATTTTATCCATGCGAGGCCACGGAAGTGATCGAAACACCTTGAATTCAATGATTTCACTGGGTGAGTGAAGACTTTTAGCACAACAGTGTATTAGTGGTGGACTAGCAGAGGAAGAAGGCTGGAGTGATAGCAACATCAGGAAGGAGGACCATGAGAACCTAAATAACAGAGGAGCCAGTGAAGATGTGGAGGAGAACAGTGGAGAACAGCAAAGATGCCTCTATAGAGGACCCAAAACTTTCCGGATAGAAGACTGCCCACAGTGGGGTATTTTCTAATGTATTTTATTTTTTATACGTTTCTTTTTCTCATTTACACTAAACTGTAAATATGCTTATTGTTATACTGTAAATACATTCTTTTTTTTCTATTATATATTGGTGACTAGGGATGGGTACCGGTATCCGGTGCCACGATGGCACCGGTTCTGACAAAAACGGTAGTAACCAGACTGAAAAGCAGCGCACATTTCGGTGCTTTATTTTCCTGAGCTGTGATACACTTTAGATTCTAGCCAATCATTTTACGTTTCCGAGGACAGTAGGCGGGTCCAGGTACGTACGTTCTTTTAGAGCAGAGCTACAGATTAAAAATGCCCAAGGCGAAGCGGTCAAAGTCTGGCTGTACTTCACAGCAAAAGATGCAAACTCAGCAGCTGCAACAAGTGCTTTAAGCTGATACTGTGATACTGTCAAAGAAGGTAACACCTCAAATCTGATGAAACACCTGGAGACGCATAGCGTTTTTTTAAAAGCCGAGAAATGCGCCGTATTTGATAGCTTGCTGTGAGACCTCACACCGAGCACATCTACTGCGGGTGTGGTGCCTGTTATCGACCCGGAGTTAGCAACATCCCCCAAAAACCCGAAGAGGAGAGTCCTGGCCCCTAGCCCTGCCAGTGTAGCAGAAATGATGAGGATGATGATGCAGCAGCAGCCGTTCTTCTCTGCGTGAGTAGCTTAATGTTGTTCGTGTGTAATTTACGTTGAGTAGGCTAACCACGTTATTACATTAATGCATGTAAGGTGAACTAGCAAACACCATCATAGCTACATGCAGCTGTCTTCTTGTTTGATGGCAGATACTCCCTTCACCCTGGACAAAAAGGCTAAAATGACCAAAGAAAAAGTGGAAAACAGTTAAACATGAGAGGTTTTTGGATAAAGTTTGTGTTTTTTCCATTGTTTAAGCTGCTTCCAGCCAAGAGTGATACCATATATGCCCCATAGCTGCAGAAAAGGCTAACATTGTTATCTTTTTACAAAAAAACAGCTGAACATGAGAGGTTTTTGGACCAATTGTGTTCTCCATTCTTTAAGCACCGGTTTGAGCACCGTTTAAGCACCGGCACTGTTTCAAAAGTACCGGTTTGGCACTGGTATCGGATAAAACCTAAACGATACCCATCCATATTGGTGACTTTAATTGTAGACGTTCCCTTAAATCTACATTATGAAGTTATAAGTGTGAGGCGTGATTTAGGCGTATGAAACCTTCCACCCTCTCGTCCACCCTTTTTACCCAGTCCGTTATTCATCCAGCCTCTTCAGACTGTGTCACACAATAGTTATTATTTGTTTACCTTTGCAAGCAGATCAGGTTTTTGCTTCACACTAACATATACCTTTAGCTCCTCAACAGCCTTGCATAGATCTTCAGGCGTCTTATATGTAAAGTCTCTCTCCAGGTAGTCTTCCTCGGCCTGGTTGATCCACTCCTGCATCTCCTGCATCTCCTTCCTCAGAGCCATGGTCTTGTCAAGGCCTCCTTTTAGAGCTGACTTCTTTGCATAGGCCTAGACAGATAACACATAGCAGCAAAGGTGCTTAATGCTGAACACGCGACTCCAAGCATGAAAACAGACTGTGGATAAAGGCTACACACCTGTTTGCAAATGTTTTCCCACTGGGCATTGAGTAAGTCCAGTTCTTTCTTGATATGCACAGCAAATGGAGGCTCAGCCTCTTTCTTTAGGTACAGGCCCACCTCGTTGATGCCATTGACACTGGGCTGGATGGTGTGAATGTCATTCACCAAAGCCTGGCCAATCGAGATATAGGTTATACAGGCAGACTATCTGTCTTTGGTTGTCTGTATCCCATACTTGTCTTTAATTGAGTGATGTGTTGTAAACTCAGATACTGTCAAAACTTCATTATTTATTGTATCAGTTCTCAGGGGAACTTTAAATATATATATATAAGAAAATAAGCTTCTATATACTCTGGAATTTTGTTTTTGGTAACAACTAGGGATGCACCGATACCGATACCGGTACCGGGATGCACCGATACCGGTATCGGGATGCACCGATACGATACCGGGATGCACCAATACCGATACCGGAATGCACCGATACCGGTACCCGATACCCGATACCTATACTGGTATCCGATACCGATACAGGTATCGGGTTTGTTTGTTTTTGTTAAATTATAGGACTAAAGCTGTTACCTGTAAATTTAAATCATGTTTTTATTAAGTACTCGGTATCAGCGAGTACTGAAATGCAAGTACTCGTACTTGTTTCCAAAAAAGTGGTATCGGTGCATCCCTAGTAACAACAGTAACTTGTTGCGTCTGAAAGATATCTACAGTTATACAGTTAATCCTTACTGTGCACTGCTCTAACTGTTTCTCGAGTGCCTCAGAGTCTCCAAGAGCTGGCCATTCCTCATTCAGGAAGACATCGACATCTTCCATCCACTTCTTTAAAGTCTTTACGTCATTCTGACAGAGACAGAAAGTAGAAACAGTAGAAAGAAATCTACAGCATCTGATGAAGTCCAACTGTTCTGTTTCTTTATATTAAGAACATTACTTCAAGAATTATTTTAGCTTTAATGCAAACATTTACCTCAAACTGCATCAGTTTGGCCATGAGTTCCTGTATTCTTTGGGCGCTGTCTGTCAAAGTGGAGCCCAGTCGTCTCCAACGCCCCATGATGGCATCCATCTCATTGCGATACCTACACGCACACAAAATAAATAAATGTTTTCTACGCGTACATCTTGAATCATTCTCAATCAACTTTCTTGTTGATTAAGAGCGCTGTTACTCCTTCTTCTTCTTTTTTGCCTGTCCTGTCTGGCAGTGAAGAAATCAGAATTGTTGTCTGAAGGCCAAAAAATGTACAACAGAATGGGACAAGTGGACCATTATGGCCTTTGCTATAATGGTCCATGTGATAGTCACATTTTATTAGATGTTCATTAGGATTTTTATTTTGAGTTCCTACAGTAACAACAGGCATGGCCGGGCATGATCAAAGACAGAGAAGCTGGAGAGAAAGTTAACAGAGGGAGAGAAAAGTGGAGAAGAAGATCGGCTTCAATACCTCCTGAAACAAACAAAAGCAAACAAACAAGCAAACAGAGCAGGGAGCAGAAACAGGGCCTCCAGAGGGCCTCCTTCACAGAAGTGAAGAATGACTGTTCTTCTTCTGCTAATGGGAAGGTTGGTGGTTCACTTCCTGCATCAGTCTGCATGAAAAGTGTCCTTGGTGAGATACTAACCCCGAGTTGCTCTCTGATGCCTCCGCTGGAGTGTGAATGTTAGATATAAAGTACTTAAGCGTAGAAAAATAAGTGCTGGTGTGAATGGGTGAATGTGGCATGTTGTATAAAGCGCTGTGAGTCCTTAGGTAGAGTAGAAGAGCAGTATAACAGAACCAGTCCATTTAGCATTACTGCTCTGATCTCTGCAGAGGCATACATCTCCTCTCTCAGTTCTTCACCTCTTAAAACTAGCAGCTAAACACAAACTATTAATAAACGGGAAATGTTTTAGTCAACAGCAGCTATTTTTTTCAGAAGCAATGAAGCAAATTAGCATAAAGTGCTAATAAGAAAAACTAAGGAGTGTAGAGAGCCTGAGCCTCTGCAAAGATGGCTGAAAAGGGACAATCTACTTCTCTACATGGACACTGGGATCTGCAGAAGTGACACACCTTAGTTATTTGCATTGCACATATTCATCTCTTACTTCTGACTGACATCTGGTGGTGCTTTCTGGAAGACCAGCTCCACAGCTGAAGTCAGGTAGTTCACATCCCCCTGGTGTTCAGCCAGAGCCACCTGGAGAGCCTGAGGAGTAGCAGAGCAACAGTATGGTAAGTCCTAGTCTGTCCCATCTATTTACATACATATAAACTAGATGCTGTCAACTAATGTTTGCTCTAAGAAAACATAAACGTTAAGCTAATCAAACAAGGAACATCATTGATATTATATAATGTTCCTGTGCATACAGTCAATTTAAGCACTTTACAATAAATTAGTCACATCAGTCACTCAGTGCTCATGAATCATGTTTGCTAAACCTTTTGGCAGAAACGGAGGAAAACGTCTCACAATGTGATGGAGCCAAAATGATTTGGGCAAAAATTCCTTTAACTTGTTTCCTTATAGAATTCTCACTGCATTAACATTTAGTAACAGGAAGCTTTTTGTAGGTTTACAATTTGTTTTCTGCCATGAAAAATGAATTTCAGCTGAATAAGTGACGATGTTTCTGGTGCACTTAAGATTGGAGGTGGAAAGTGGACGACCAGGGTGGCTCAGAGACTCAGATTAGCCCCTGGACAGGTCAGCTCTCAGTTTCAAGCCCAGGATAGAAGAAAGACAAGAAGCAAAGGAAGGAGAGAAGCAGGAAGCAAAGCCCCCATACAGGTCAAACAACCCGTGTTCCAGTGGATATATCCCAAACTTCATTTTCTTCCATCATATAAACATCTCTTCTTCCCCAATTTCCTGATTGGGGAACATCCATAAATTACCACTACTTACCACCCACTGCATCAAAATCCCCAAATCAGTCCTGGCATTTAATAACAAAATCAGTGATGAGGGAATCCTGCAATCCAGACTTTCATCATTTCAACTAGCTGTGCATAATAATGATCATCTCTCTTCAAGCTGTCATTTAACTCAACACAATAAGGTTGTTTTTTAATATTGTCTGAAGTTTAATTTTTCAGTGGGAGAAGAGTTAAATTTCCACATGACAGCAGCACTCATGTTGATGCTGTTATCTGCAGAGAGCAGACCTGTACATGTGTGGATTTCCTGTCTTTATATATGAGAAGAAGGACACAGAAGATGAATTTCTCTGTATAAGTATCCATTCTTTAGCCTATTCCAGCTCATTTGTACCTATGGGCAGTTTAGAATCCCCAGTGCATGTCTTTGGACTGTGGGATAAAGAACCCATGCAGAAACATGCAAACTCTGCACAGAAAAGCCCGGCACAGATGTAGTATATCGAACCCAGGACTTTCTTGCTGTGAGACAACAGAGCTGACCACCTCACCACAGTGCTGCTCTATCTATAATTACCTTTAATTTCAGCCTACAAAGCCTGATCTCTCTGTTATTCTACATTAAAGTTATCAAGCTTAGAAAGCGCTGAGTGCCTGCACACGTCAGCTGAACACAAGCAACTCAGGCCTGAAGGAAAAGTCAAAGAGGCTCATGAGCATAAATTTAGGTAATAAATTTGTAAATTTGCAGATTCAACATTTAAACTTTACTTTACATAATCTATATGAATGCAAATTACATGTTAGTTTATATGTAGCAAAAGTAGGTAATATTTTAGTTAAAGTAAGAAGTAACGAGGATAGCTGTCTTTGTCGATGACTTTTTAAACATGGAGTGATTGAAACGCTGAACATCTGAACATGACTATGGGCATACATCAACAACGTCCGTTTAATCTACTGTAAGCTTATGATCACTATGACTCCACTGGCTGATCGACAACATACAAGACAGGCCCTCACTGAGTCTGACTCTCCCTCCTGTCTCATTGCCGGCTTATTTAAAGTCCAAACATCTATCCAGTTCACTTCAATTTTATTTAGATAGCCCCAAACCAAACGTGCTGTTAGATAATCTCTCAGTGTATTTATGGGTCAGATATCTTTGATCTTGATCAGCTTATCAATAAGAAAAGTTGAAGGGAGACTTTAAAGCTACGATTAACATTTTACTGTAGTCCACCAAATAAAAATGGTAAATGGCCTGTATTTGTACACGCTTTTCTAGTCCGTAAGGACCCCAAAGCACTTCACACAACGATGATGGCAGCTACATTGTAGCCACAGCCACCCTGGGGCGCACTGACAGAGGCGAGGCTGCTGGACACTGGCGCCACCGGGCCCTCTGACCACCACCAGTAGGCAACGGGTGAAGTGTCTTGCCCAAGGACACAAAGACCGAGACTGTCCAAGCTGGGGCTCGAACCGGCAACCTTCCGATTACAAGACAAACTCCCAACTCTTGAGCCACGATCGAATTATAAAGTCAGTCAAACAAAACATTGGCCTGCTTCTCACTTCAACAGTAGTTAGAAGCCATCGTTAGAGCTGTGTGTGTGAGAATATACCTGATTGTCCTTTAGGCGCTGCTCCATGATTGAATACTCTGTAACAGCTGTTGATGGGATGGCCAGCTTGGCTTCACACTGTTGTAACCATGACAACAACGTTGATATTGTTTCCCTATAACGAGCTGGGGGCAAACTCTCCAAAACTAAAGAAAGACAAGAAAGAGATGAAAGAAAAGCGATATCTCAGAGAAGTCGATGCAGTGGTGTAAACACGCTCTCTGGAGTGACCAATCGCACTTCTCTGGCTTGCAGTTTGATGGACAAGTATGGGTTTGGCATAAAGCTGCATTGTAGAGTCAGTACAAAAGTGACTCCTTTAAACTGCCTTCTAGTTTTTCTTTCCTTGCTTTCTATTGACTTATCAGTTCTGTCACTCATTAGCCAGAGTAAAACACACGGTCAATTAGCCTACATAGTGTTTCATGTAACTTTACCCAGAGGAAGGTAAATGGACTGATTCTTATACAGCACTCTATATGCCACATTCACTGTATCTATGCTTTGAAGTGCTCGGGGTTAATATCTTGCCCAAGGACAAACTAGGAGGAGCCAGGGATTGACCTACCAACCTTCCAATCAGTAGATGCCCTGCTGTACCTCCTGAGCTACAGCCACCCTAACGTTACAGTGAGTAGTTAGAGTGCTCATTTGAGAGGATGTGTAACCGTGGTGTTCACTTACACGGATTTGACTTTTCCAAGCTAAAAAACGTCCAGCATGTAGCAGCAGCTTATTTAAACTAGGGATGCACCGATACCGATACTGGTATCGGGTATCGGGGCCGATACTGTAAAATGTGTGTGTACTCATACTCGTAAAAGTTAACCGATACCATGAACCGATACTAACTTATTTCATTAATCAGAGGGTGGCTTGTCATTTCTGTTGTAGTTTTTTAGATTGGCCACTAGGGGGCCAATTATTATTTTATCTATTATTTATTTAATAATAATTATTTTGTTTGTTTGTTTACAATATGGACACTCTGCAATAATTTAAAAGTTTAATTTATTCGCAAACCTAATTTGTATTTATTTTATTCCAAACAGAAGTGTTTATTTATTATTCTGAAAGCTCGAGACAGTGCCAATAGTTCAGTGATATTTTGTTAAATTACAATGTGGAGACTCTGCAATAATTTAACAGAAGTGCTTATTTTTCACTTGAAATTTTTTTGTGGTCATTTTTATTAAGCATTAATTTTTTATCGGCAGGGAATAAAATAAAACCTGTCTTCCAATTCATTGCATTTGTGTGTGTGTGTGTCTGTGTGTGTGTGTGGTAGAAGTATCGTTTTTTGTACTCTGTATCGGCAAGTACTCAGATCCAAGTATCGGTATCGTATCGGTTTGAAAAAATTGGTATCGTTGCATCCCTAATTTAAACCAAACATTAACCCTCAGAGGCTACTGAGTAGTGTCTGTAATTGGTAAACGTATGTTTTCTAGTACAGGGAAGACAAACTGTTCTGTTTATTTATAGAAAGAAATGTTAGTTTTATTTGAAAAAACAAAAACAAAAAAACGCAGGAATACAGAGGAAGCCCAGTCTTGGTTTTCCACTGGTACTTGAACGCAGCTCATATTTTTGAGGATCTATATGAAGCTGACAGTGTCCATTCAAAAAAACATACTTGTGTAGTAGCATTTAAATTAAACACAAAATAAGTCTGCTTACCTCCTGAGCAGGAGGGAGAGCTGCAGATGTGTGTGAATGTTAACTAAAAAGCTCTCAGGTGTAGAACAAAGTGCTTGTATGAATACGTGTATGAATGAGTGAATAAGACGTTGTACAGAGCACTTTGAGTGATCAAGTTGAGTAGAAAAGCATTAAATCCAAAATAAATAAATAAAATCCGATCGATATATCATTTACTTTGTCTCTGCTAGTTACTGGAGTTAAATAAGAATTCACTTCCAGATGAGTCAGCTGTAAAAAGTCTTCATATATAACAAGCTAGGATAGTGTCGATAAAAGTGACATGAACGTTTGTTAAAAAGCTTCTAGAGTTTAGAATTGTAGTAATTACCATGACATAACTAACACGCTGACCTGAGAGCACCTACTCAGACACACGGGACACGAAGTGTAAACCAGGTTAATAATATCTCACCTAGCTGTAGGTGCTTCTCTCTCGCCCTCAGATCCTCCAGGACCTTGTGGTAGTGTTCTTTGAAGGCATCGAGGTCAACATCCAGGAATGTTGCAGGGTCCTCGTCCCCGTCTTTCTCTTCCTTCAGCTCTTTGAGCCTCTTATCCAGGAGGGTCACCTGGGGCTGCAGTGAGGACAGCCGAGCCACCTCTTCCTATGTGGGGGGAGGAAGAGTGTCACAGAATGACCAATAATAAATACAGAGTAAAAAGCTGAGTGTTTTCATTTCCACCCTATTAACCTTATACTCAATTAGTCTTATTTTACATAAGTACTTAAATATAGCCCCCCCCCCCCCCCCCAATACTAATGAACAGGAAGCCAAACAGAAAGTTGGATGAGTTCAGCAACATTGAAATATGACTGTGAAACAAAGAGAACAAGCATCACATGAATAATGTGAACAATTTTATGTACTTTTAAACCTGAAACTGTTTCATCAACATTGCTGACTGAATGAAAAGCTGGGCATATTTTAAAAGAATCAGATTTAAGCTCTCCTCCTCCCAGTACGGTCATTTCTCTGCCTTCATATTTGGTCCAGACATGCTCTTACTTTGAAAGTTCCTACTGCCCCATTTCTCTCTTCCCCTCTTCATGCCGGTGGCGCCTGTCTCTGTCTCTGTCCTGTCTTTTATTTGCGTCTCTGTCTTTTATTTATTCAGTTTGGTTTTGCTTCTTCTGTTGTGTAGATGTTGTCAAAAAACTGCCACACAAAGCCCGTGTTTTGTGTTGCAATCCGAGTTCCTGCTTTTTAAGGAGCTCAGGCATTTATAAACACATCTGTTAGGAGCAGGTTTGTCTGGCAAAATACATGAGTAAAGGCAGTTTGTAGCTCTTACTGAATTACTTTTATACAAAAAACCTTTTAAACGTGACAATTCTGTTAATTCCGATGGAGGTTTATTTACTGTCAAAGACGACAGTTTCAGAACGTGTAATAATGTATAAAAAGTACGAGTACACTTGATTTGTGTTCTGAGTCAACTGAATTATTAAACAGATTTTTTTAATTAATAAGTGCAAATATATTAACCATAAAAAGAACAAAAAAGTACTCACAGCAAAGTGCTACGCAACACAGGTGCATGAAATACAGAAAGTCAAACAAAGCCAAATGAATGAATATGTCAAAATGGAAAGAAATAGAAACTTCTGAGATTTCTAACACAAAACATTTAAAAACATGAGGTGAAAAACTCTACGATGACACACTGCAGTAAAGCTTTACCAACGTGGCAGATAGTGACCATAGTAAGGACTCGCTCACCCGACATCGGTCCAGTTGCACTTTGAGTGGCTCTGGTTCAGATGCCAGCGGGGGCTGAACTTTGAGCCAGTTCTCACTGCTGTCCACTGCCTGCTCACACTGCTCATACAAGCTGTAGAAGGCCAGTACCTGCAGGACACGCAGAGGACAAAACAACCAAACACCCACATTATTATCCTTTTAGTCTGCAGCAGAGAGAAGGACCAGACTGGGTTTACTCACACCTGTGATTTTTTAGATGTCCTCTCCTTACTGTATTGTGAAGAATATGTAACATATGGTTCTATACCAAGTTAAATTGAATTTTTTCCCATACACTGAAGGCTCGGGTATAATGTGCATTCAGATGTTGTACCTTTGTTTGATAGGACAGCCATGCCAGTCTGTCTCCTAGCAGGGTGCAGAATCCTGCCCAGCGCTGGTTAAGCTGTTCTGCTGCCTGGGCAATGTCTTCGGCACGACTCCCCTCTGGAGTAAGGGGGTAGGGCAGGGTTAGGTGGCAGTGATGGGAGGATCAGAAAGAGAAAGAGTTGGCTGTCACACACACAGACACAGACTCTGGCCTGTAACAGTCTGCTGCTAACAGAAACACAGCTCTGTGCTACTAACTGGGATATTTAATGTAAACAGATACATTGAATGAATTAAATCTGTTCATACAAAGACTTTCATCTCCAAAAGAGTAAACTGAACCATGTTGGCTATATTATATTTGCACCTGGAAATGACAGCATCAGGCTTGCAAGTCATTATACTCCAGAACCTCATACCAGGTAACTGTACTTTCCATAGCAGTTTGCATCTGAATACAGCAGCCTACAGTAAATGTGTTCATTCATTCCTCTCCTGTTATACCCCAATTACAATTCTAGTCGGTGTTATGTTCTTTCTATTTTTCGTGAATAACCTGCATTTAGTAGGCGATAACTGTCAGGAACAGATCGATTGAATTCAGCACTTGTGAAGAAGACCAATTTTATTGACTTCATCTTCACTTCATTGGGTGGTTGTGGCTCAGGTGGCAGAGCAGATCAGCTACTGATTGGAAGGTTTGTGGTTTGATCCTCGTCAATCCCAGTCTGCATGCAAAATATCCTCGGGGAAGATACTAACCTCAAGTTGCTCTCCGATGCATCTATTGGAGTGTGAATGTGTGTGAATGTTGGTTAGATTGCACTTGAGTTTAGAAGTGCTTGTAGGTGTGAATGAGGCATGTTGTTTACAGTGCTTTGAGTATTTTGGGAGAGTAAAAAAGTGCCATTTAAGAATCAGTCCATTTACCATTTCACCATCTGACAGCAAGAAAATTGTTTTTGTCAGACATCTGATGAAATTAGTTTAAATAAAATTAGTGCTTATTATGGCAAATGAACTAGTTATTGTGTAGCATTTTCTACTCTACCTGAGCACTCAGAGATTTTGCATTACTTAATTCAAGGCAACATGTTAACCAGTAGAGGTGGGAATCACCATACATCCCACGATACGATATTATCACAATACTTAACGCACGATACGATATTATTGGAATTTTTAAAAATATTTTGCGATATTCAGATTCTGTACATAAAGGTAAACTTTATCAATATTCATTTTCTCTAATATCAAAGTCTCACACTCAGTCTTTCTCTCATTTCAGTTTGATTGTTGACAAACTGAACGGTTTGTATTACAGTCTAGTCCAACTTAACTGAATCAACCATCTGGTACAATTATAGCTATTCTGAACTATGCAGTTTATGAAAACTATGCAGCCCCTTCAGCAACTGAAGAATTTGAAAGTAAATTAAAACAAAATATAATTTTACATTAAATAAAAAAGTTTTAAACTTAATTAAAATAAAACATGTCTTAAATGAAAATAAGTAAACTGTCATGTTTATTGCTGCCATAAAACAAGTTAAACACATTTGGACAGTGAAGGAATGTCAGGATTCTTGCTGAGAAAAAGGATCAACATGCTCTGAAGTCAGAGCACAAAAACCTTTTTGTAACAAAATATTGATTTCTGCTGTCCCTGTATCCATACATTATTAGCAAACAAAATATCACCATACTACACAGTATCCATTTTTCCCCCACCCCTATTAACCAGTACTGCTTGCATCCCATTTTATATAAACTTAAAAAATAAGGAAATGCATATTGGTTAATTATTTCTTTGTTGTAACGACTCTTCTTTGTAATACATCTCACAGCATGGAAAGCCTGCTTGTTTCTCCTTCAAAACTTCCACATTTGTAAGGAAAACACATTTATGGGTTGGTAGTAGTCTGGAGGCAGTCTCTGACAACTCTGTGGCAGTAAGTGTCATCTTGAGGAGGATGCCAGTGGTTGCAGAATCTGAGGGATGGCATTCGCCCTTTTTCAAGGGCGTAACCACACACTCAACTCTGCTCAACCCACAAGTGCATTTCCTTACAATTTAGGCAACATTAAAGAGAAAATACACAGATGTAGCTTCGGTCAGTAAGTTGTATAAAGTTCAGGAATGTTTTGTTTTAAGGTTAGGGAAAAACACAAAAGAACATTTAGTGTTTCTGTGTCACAAGGACAGCGTGAAGGACAGATGAGAAGTCTCTCTTTCTGTCCGTTTCTCCCTGTGAGTGAGTGTTTCTATGGAGACAAGGAGAGTGGGTGGGACAGGTGGAAGTGTTGCCATGGGAACAGACGAGGGGAGCATGCATGTCTGTGTATGCATGTGAATGAGTATGTAAGCGTGCAAGTTACCCTGCTCGACTAGGGCCTGTGCTGTGCGTGTGGCCTCCTGAAGCTTGCGGTACTTTTCTGGCCGCTCTCTTTCAATCGCCTGTGGCAAACAAACAGAGAGGCAGAGAGGATGGATGATGGACAAATCAATGTCCAATCTGCAAAGCAGTATGAACCAGGTGTGGATCTTATTCTGCTGTCACACTTACAAAAACCTGTGCACGACTGGCCAGTTATTTAGAAAAGCTTAATTAATTAATAGCTTAATTAATATTAATTAATTAATAATTAATAGCTTAAGTAATCTCCCAGACTGCTTTGAAGCTGATCTACTAATGAAAATATCATTTAAATTAATGCCTATTGTTACTAAATATATGAGAAATAAAACATATCAAGAGAAGTATGTGTTTTTATACCACAATATTTTTGGTCTTAATTCATTTATTACAGAACATGTCAGGTAACAGCAACATCATATCTAAAATAAAATCAGTGTGTTGGAGATTTTGGAAAAATACATTTGAAGACATTATGAGTTGTGCTGCGGGTCAGAGTCAATATTACGATTACGATGAATAAAGTTTTTGGCTAAAAAAAGAATCTGTGATTAGCGTAACTCAAAATCATAGCATGTAATGTGAAAACACTGTACAGTAGCATTTGTTGCCTTATATTATAACACACACAAAAATGATTCTTCATGAATGAAGTATGTTTTTATTGATTAATTCATTACTATCATACAAGACAAAAACAGTTAGCTAACCTAATATTAACTTGGTGGAAGCTACTGTAGCTAAACCCAGCGATGTCATCTGTATTTAAAACACTCAAATACACATTTTTATGAATGTGTTGTGACACAACATTATGTTACCGTTTCTATCAGCATATAATAATAATATTTATCATTATTTAATAGTAGTAGTCCATTTATTTCATTCTAAAAACCAGCAATAAACAACATGATCATAAAAAATCACAAAAAAGAACAATACAGTATCCACATCTGAACCAAAGAGTAAAACAGTGAAATGTGGATTATTAAACATTAGGTCTCTCTCTCAAAGTTCTGCTTCTTCACCCTTTTCAGCAGAATTTTCAGCTTCTCGGCCTGTTTACAGCAGAATTTTCAGTATCTTCATCTCTTTTTAGCAGAAGGTTCAACAAGTTCACCTCTTTCCAGCAGAAAGATCAGCTTTTTCCACCTATTTTCAGCACAAATCTCAGCCTCGTCTGCTCTTTTCAGCAGAACTTTCAGTTTCTTCACCTCTTTTCAGCACAATTTTCTGTTTCTTCATCTCTTTTCAGCTGAAAGTTCAAAAAGTTCACCTCTCTTCAGCAGAATTTTCAGCTTTTTTACCTCATATCAGCACAAATCTCAGTCTCTTCTGCTCTTTTCATCAGAATTTTCAGCTTCTTCACCTCTTTTCAGGACAATTTTCAGTTTCCTCATCTCTTTTCAGTCACCTGAGAACCAGTTTGGCTCAGTGAAATAAGCAGCTGCCTTGAGACCATGTAGCGCAGGTTCAAATCCTACCTGTTGCTGCACATCTTCTCTCCTCCCACTTACCCTGCTTTCTTGACACTCTTCAGTGCAATCTTTCACAGAAAACAGTTTTCAGCAAAGAGTTCAGCTTCTAAACAGAGTTTTCAGCAGATATTTCTCCTTCATCTGCTGTTTTCAGATCGCATAACATGGCGTTCACACTGCATTTTCACAGGAAATGCAACTTTTTCTAGTTATTCTAGTTACCCCTTTTCTTTGCTGCTTAACTACTCCCTCAGTTTTCATCCAATTTTCACCATTCAAATTTTAACCTGTTCCACTCTTTCCATTTATGACTGCTATATCTTTTGGTGGTCATAACCTTTATACCTTTTGAAATATTAAGCTTTTTATGCCATTTTTTGGCCCATTTTGATGACTAGGACCACACTAGAAAAAGTTTCATTTCCTGCGAAAATGCAGTGTCAATGCCTCATATTGGAATCTGCTGGAAACAACTGAAAAAGCAGAATTATCTGCTGAAAAGAGGTGTAGAAGCAGAAGTGCTTGCTGAAGATGGCTGGATGTGAAAGGGTACACTGAAGAGTGTCAAGAAAGCAGAGCGGAGGCAAGCGGGAAGATGTGTGGAAACCGTCACACGTAGGATTCGAACCTTTACCAACGGGTCTCACGGCAGCTGCTTATCCCACTGAGCCAAAGAGGCTGAAATTTCTGCTGAAAAGAGCAAAAGAAGATGAAAATTGTGCTAAGAAGAGGTCAAAAAGCTGAAATTTGTACTGAAAAGAGGTGAATTAGCAGAATTTCTGCTGAAAAGAGGTAAAGAAGCTGGAATTTGTGTGGAAAAGAGCTTAAACAGTTGAAGTGTTAACTGAAGATAATGTTGCCATAAAATGTTTATATTCACTTAGACTCTTTTTCTCCAATTGATCTTTCTGAGTTAACTTCAATAATTTCTTCCTCCAAAAAATCAACGTGTCTTTTAAACCCCATTCCTACAAAACTGCTCAAAGAAGTCCTGCCATTAATTAATGCTTCAATCTTAAATATGATCAACCTATCTCTAATAATCAGCTATGTACCACAGGCCTTCAAGCTGGCTGTAGTTAAAATTCAGATAAAACTGAGGTTATTGTACTGAAAATCTTAGAAATATGGTATCTAACCACCATATTCTTACTGTGGATGGCCTCCAGGAATCTTGGAGTCATTTTTGACCAGGACATGTCCTTCAATGCACATATTAAACAAATATGTAGGACTGCCTTCTTCCATATGTGCAACATCTCTAAAATTAGAAATATCCTGTCTTATTACTTCCAGGCTGGACTACTTTAAATCATTATTATCAGGATGTCCTAAAAACTCCCTGAAAAGCCTTCAGCTAATCCAAAATGCTGCAGCAAGAGTACTGACAGGGACTAGAAAGAGAGAGCAGATTTCTCCTGTTTTGGCTTCCTGTTAAATCCAGAATTCAAAATCCTGCTCAGTCTCCGAGTCCTGCGTTTGGATGCTCATCTCCGCCTGCCCGTAGACAGAGCCCTGACAAATCGTACTCATTATTAATCTCTGTCTCTCTTCCACAGCATGTCTTAATCCTGTCTTCCTTCTCTCACCCCAACTGGTTGCAGCAGATGGCCCCGCCCCTCCCTGAGCCTGGTTGTGCTGGTGTGCTGGTTGGAGGTTTCTTCCTGTTAAAAGGGAGTTTTTCCTTCCCACTGTTGTCAAAGTGTTTGCTCATAGGAGGTCATATGATTGTTGAGGTTTTCTCTGTATGTATGATTGTAGGGTCTACCTTGAGGTGACTGTTGTTGTGATTTGGCGCTATACAAATTGAATTGAATTGAATTCTGTTTGTCCTTATCAAGGTTGGGCTGGAGTCTATCTCAGCTATTATAAGATGAGAGGCAGGGGCACACCGCAGAGCTAACACGAAGCACAAGCTGGTAAACATTGTGCAGCATTTAGTGGCTAAAAGTGAGCTGTGAGTTTTAGCACATCACATATGCTGTATCGATAATAGACAGATCACCACTGAACCTTTAGGCTGTACATACACAGAGAGCCCTTAAACCAACCAAAAAAAATGAAACACAATCACAAAGAATTTCTAAATATCTACACACTATCAGTTTTAGAAAACCCCATTTTTTCTAGTTTTTTATTAAAAATTATGCAGTTTAATGTCACATTACACTCTGAAATGAAAGCATAGCACAAATAAGTAATTGGAGTTAAAAAACAAGGAATCAGTTTATAAACCAAAATGTATTCTAAACGTTTGACTCATCAGTAGCCACCTTTGGCAGATATAACAGCTGAACACAGATATGGGAGAATATTTGATTTCTATTGTAGAAAGAAGTTCCCATAAATGTGGATGTGTAGGTTGCTTTGCTGTCATTCTTCTGTCCAGTTCATCCCAAACCAGCTCGGCGGGGTTTAAGTCTGGAGACTGTGCTGGACTCCATGTTTTCAAGCTCACCATCTTGTTCTTTTTTTCCCCGAGGTAGTTCTGGCACAGCTTCTACTTATGTTTTGGGTCATTATCTTGCTGTAGGATGAACCCCTGACCAACTAGCCTCATACCAGAAGATATTGCATGATGCTGAATGCTGTGGTAGTCGTTTTGGTTCAGGGGGCCTCTCACTCTGTACAAGTCACCGACCCTGGATCCAGCAAAAAAGCTCCAGACCATCACACTTCCTCTTCAGGATGTCACACACTGTGGAACCATCCTTTCACCTACTCAACGACGTACAAAGATCCTGCATCATGAACCGAAGATTTGAAATTTTGATCCATCAGTCCATAAAACGTTCTTCCAGTCCACCAGTGTCGGTGTTTCATGGCCCAGACGAGCCTCTTTGTCTTATTATGGCTTTCTTGCTGCAACTCGTGCTGTCAAACCTGCAGCTTGAAGTTTTGTCTTCACAGCTGAAACTGAGACTTTCTCACTACGACCACTATGAAGCTGCTTGAAGCTGTTGTCCTGTGAGCCGCCGTCACACAGCTGTTAACTCTCAGAAACTTGTCCTCTGAGTCAGTCGTGTCTTTGGGTCTGCAGACCTCCTCCTGTCACAGTTTCTGAGCCTTTGCTGCTGAAGGAAACTGGACTCACTGACACCTTGACTTTCTTTGCAGTTTCTCAGTAGGACAGACTGACATTTATAAGTGTTATGATGCTCTGTGTCTCTTCCACTGTTTTTTCTCACCATGTTTGTACCAACACACTACTTTTTGCAGTACAATGTTGTTCAACTGATGCTCACCAGGGTATGGTACCACCGTGTGTTCCAACACTGCTTTAGCAGACAGAGGGGGAAGTAATCCACAAAGTTGGAACAGCTGTAGGAATTAGTAGCAGCAGCTTTCACGGCTTGATCAACCTCCATTGCTGCAGAACAGCTTTAAACTGTTAACTCATTTTCCCTGAACTATACAAGAAACATCTCCTGGATGCACTGGCACACATCTTCAGTTATGTATCCTGGGGTCATCGGGTATTTCGGGTCTCGCAACATAATGCACCCTCGCCCAGGTGACCCAGCCCTGACCTGCGTACCAGTAGCTACCCATGGATCAGCCCTCTTAATCCACAGCCATCTTGTGGCTTTCTCTGCCGCTTCACTCACAACCTGGATGGTCCTCTTCTTGGCTGCCCCAGCCACACCCAGCCGGCCAAGGACTTTGCAGGGTGATTGTCCTGCAAAGCCCCTACAACCCACTTCTACGGGCTCATAGAAAGTCTTCCAGCCCCTTCCCCTGCACTCCTGCACTAGTTCCTGGTACTTGGCATGTTTCCTCTCGTTGGCCTCCTTAATCCGCTCTTCCCAGGGCACTGTGAGTTCCAGCATGAGCAGATGTTTTGGGGCCTCAGAAATAATAATCATGTCTGGATGTTTTTACAATGTGCTGTGGGAAGTTTGGCTGTTTACCCAGGTCAGCCTGTAGCTCCCAATCAGAGGCTGTGTTGAGGAGGCCGGTTGTTAAATGTGGGTGCACCTGGGGTTTCTCTCTAGCCTTAATGAAAGAGATTGCCTTCTTTGGAGCGCGATGGTGTTCACTGGTGCTGATTGCTGAGGCAATCTTCTCAGGTACTACTCTGAGCATCTGGTCGTGTCGCCAACGATACTGACCATCGGCCAGGGCCTTTGGGCAGCTGCTGAGGAGGTGTTCCAGGGAGCCTCTTCCAGAGCACAGGGAACAGGCAGGTGTCTCGCTCTTCGCCCACACATGGAGATTTACTGGGCTTGGCAGAATGTTGTATACTGCCTGCATGATGTTTGCCCCTGTGACCTTGCGCTGCAAGATACTCTCCCACCGTGTCCATGCTCCCTGCCGCCTGAGTCCTGTGGCCCTGCTTATTTGCTCGTCCTCCTCACCTGCGCGGACCTCTTAATCGAGTAGCTGGTGTCTCTCCTTTCTCTGTGCCCTGCTGACCTGGGCCTTTGGGAAGTACCCCAAGCCTGCTCTCCCTGTTGCTAAGACAGGGGGGGTGTCTTCTGCCTGACCAGTTTCTTTTGCCTTAGGCGTGACTCTGCCACCTCAACTGCCTTCTCGGCCTTCCACTTTCTTCCTGTCCTTACCTTGATGCCTGCTGATGTCACCTTGCAGTCTTTGGAATCTCTATACTGTGGGGCGTCTTGCCCCATACAAGGCACTACTGGTGAGTCTGTGGGGAAGACTCAGCCACTTACGAAGAAAGCCACTGATCTTCCTTTCAAGGGATCCCACATTAGTTATTGGAACTGTGCAGACAAGCAGAGGCCACAGGATTCGTGGGAGGATGAAATACTGGTAGATCCGGGCTTTCAATCTTCCAGGCAGGCTGGACTTACATACCTTAGTGAGCCACGCTCCCAGCTCCTCATTTGCCTTCTAGATGGCAGCAGAGCACTGAAAAAGGCTTTTTTGAATAATTCTGAAATGTACATTATTTTTCAGTTTTGGGTAACCTTACCTTTATTTTGAATTTCTGGCAGTTCACCAGTTACCTTTGTTACCAGTTACCTAATTTCAAGCTGTTCATTGGACTTGAATGACTTGAATACAATAAACTGTAAAAATTAGGGTGTTCTAAAACTTTTGCCTGGTAGTGTAGATCTAAGTGATAGATGAAAGAATAAGGATGATTAATGTGCACTGATTTATTGCTCAGGAATGAGTAAAGAACACAAAATGTGACTATGGACTTAATACATCATGTTTATTAAGTGTTTGCAAGCAGGCCTGCAAAGGTTAAACTGTTGTCAGTGTTGTGTTTATAAAATGTTTTTCTTTACACTTAGTTGCCAAAAATATCAAATTAAAACAATGTAATCAACAAACTTGGATACTTTGTGTAGCTTTCAAATCCAAATGCCTACTGGTGAAATGGAAAGTTTGAACCAGATTAACATACTAACCAAAATTACAAAATATATGTTTGTTTGGGTGTTTTTTAACTATCAAAGAAAAACAGGCTTCTTACCCTGTTTCCTCTTGTTTTGTTTCATCCTTATACAAAGCACTTAGATATGGATACTCATATCATGCATTTTCTTCTGCAGAATACAAATGTCGTCAGCTGACACATATAAGTAAAGGGTCCAAAATGTCTGCAAAATGTCATCACACTCATTACTGACACTTTGCTGCATCTCATATAAGGTACATTATCATTGCCTTGTAAGCCCAGTTCAAAATCTCCCCTCAGGTATGACTCAAATGCTGAAATAACAAGGTCCTATTGCACACTTAGACACAGATCCACACAATTTCTACCTGGACTTTGTCATGTAGCTCCTGAATACTGGTGTCTTTGCGTGTCACAGAGAATTCAGGGCTCTGCAGAATGGCTTCACCACGAGTCATATAGCTGTGGACTTCAGTGAAATCCACATCGAACCTGGCAATAGATGCAGACAAACACAAACGTGCTTTGTATTATAAGGCATCACACTGTGTTGAAGCACATAAGAATGTGGTGGTGAAGTTCTATTAACACTACATTTACAAGATTGCATACAAGATGTCCCAAAGCAGCACTGTGGTAATGTATTTTCATATAATAGGACCTCATTTCAGCTTCACACTCAAACAGTTAGTTATTAAATATCATAGAGAGAGTTTACTATTATCCTGTAATATTTTAAATTCGGTGGAAATTATGAAATAGCATTCAATTATGGAATGTTGGTGTTTGCAGATGTCTTCTGTGGAGAAAAACCTTTGTCAGCAACATAAATTTCATTGTCCTGAAATAAGAACTGCCAACACATTGGAACTGATGTGCCGAGTGGAAAAACGATTCAGAACTGTAACATGTAACACTTCTGGCTGACTGACAGCTGCCAGCTCGAATTACAATCCCACTGCAATGACCATGCAGGCCACACAAATGTCTGTGCTGAAAAGCTGACAATTAAAGTGTGGACACTTTACATGTCTTGTCTTGAGATGACCAGTCATGATATATGCATAGTCGCACCTGCACACAAACCCCCTGTGATCAAAGGGGGTTGTGTTCTTCATAAGTTCTTCTGCTAAGAACACCTCTGCCAGGTCGGGCTAGGTAGCAACTGCTAGTTAGCTCCAGTGTTGCCAACTCCTCAGTAAGGAAAATCGCTATTGGCTGTCCTAAAAGTCGGTAGAAGTCGCCAAATGACGTCATCGCCTAATTTGCATAATTGGTCATGCTAATGTAATTGTAACCTACGTTGTTGGAGAGAGAAATAACATCGTGGAAGAGACATAAAGTGAGTAAAAAACGTCCTAAATGCAGTTGTCATTTATTTAGAACTACAACTTACATTTCTTTTAGCAATTATTGTTTTTTAATGTCACAATTCCAACCCTGCTCCTTTATCCGGGCTTCGACCGGCAAAAGTGACCCGAAATAGGCACTCTGGTGGAGTTAATTTGTGTGTGAGAGTGTGTGTTTATAAGTAGTTTTAAACCTTGTGATCCACAAAACACCATAACAGTAAAAGAAGAACTGACTGCATTACAGTCAGTGCGAGAGCAGCGGCTTCGCTCATGCGCGATACATTTGCAGTTTGGATGCACAGGGGTGAACGTCTCCTGCCCTGATAGCAGCGGGGGAGGACTATCCTCCGCCCGTGAGCGCTTTGGCACGGGTGAGGTGCTCAAGGCAGCACCGCTGCTTGTTGAGAGTAAGAGCGATAAAAAGCTTTCACGTCAAAAAGTCGTCATAAATAAGTCTCCAATAATACCAGAGAAAGTCGCCAGATTTGTCGCTAGTCGCTTTTCAGAAAAAAAGTCGCTAAGGGGGTCTGAAAACTCGCTAAATATAGCAACAAAGTCGCTAAGTTGGCAACACTGGTTAGCTCTGTTGTCTGCTAGCTTAAAGTTGGTGTTAGCCACCACTGCTCAGCTGGTGCGTCGGCTGCCCACGGAGCACTATATTTGAGTCTTCTTCTGCAGTGTTTTTGCTTTGCATTTTGATATGAATACCAAACCAAAGCAAGCAAAGCAGAACTCTTCTGTTTTGTCCTGTCCTCAGGGGTTTGGTTTCTCTTTGTACAACAAGGACCAGCACGCTACGTGCCCCGCCTGCCTGGGATCCAAAGTAATGTTCACCTGACTGTGCTCATGCATTGTAGCTGAGAATTACTCAGTGCTGTAGAAAACCCTTAAATTTAACAAAATGCCTCAAAAATGACCAAAAAGGTTCACTGTTAAACTACCACTACAAAACTTCTAAGCTTGCTTTTCTACTTACTACAAGGTTGAGGAGTATTTTCAGAAACTTCTACTTGACTATTGGCAAAAGTTCAGTTTAAAGCTGCTTACTATTATAACCACCAAACCTAGATACTATGAGTATTCGCAATAGTTCATCACCTACCTGCTGAGATAAGAGAGTAAAAAGGGATGCATGTGTCTGAACATTTAATAAAAGTTAGAAGGCATCTTGAAATGAATAATGCTCCAACGCTCACGTTTTCAAGTGTAGGAACATAAACACACCTTTTCCTGAGCTCAGAATCCACAACTACTTGTCTTTTCTTCTGTGGAGGCGGTGACTCTCGGGTTTGGCGGACAGCTGACATCTTCTCTCGTGTTGTCACTTTGGTTACAGTCGCAGTTACTGAGTGGGTTAGCTCGGAGTGCTGGGCTGCACGGACAGCTGCCGAGAGCTGAATGTTACAGGGAGAGCATAATACACTCAGGCAGACTTTAACATCAGGAGCTGAATTATACAGATGACAAATCCTCATTGTTGACAGGTGATAACTGATGGTTGGACATCATCTATCATACAAGGTCATGAGTACAGTGTTTTGCGGTATAAGTGTGGGTTCCAACAAGAGCTGTAGACTGAGTGTGTATGTAGGTGAGTGCACACTCAGACAGCTGTGGAGGCAGTTAAGCAGCAATTTAGACTCTGACTTTAGAGACTGTAATGACAACGTGAGAAGAAGCATATGTAGAGTGTACGTATGTGTATGTAGAGGTCAATCTGCTGGTTATCTCGTTCAATGGAAAAATAAATAAAATAAGAAAGAGAGGGAGAAACATCGAGTTCTATGATTATGAGGCCACATGAATTTATTTTAAACAGTCAAATCTGTTTAAATGTGCATAAAATGCACCAAAAGTGAAGCAGCCACTATCTTTTCATTCAGACATGCATGCAAACAGGCAAAGCTCCGTTGCCTGTTTGCATGCATCCTTTACATTACTGCCATCTTTTGATCACAGTTGGTTGTTGTTACTGAAAGCTCTGCTTGTTTTGTACTCACAGTAAACTGCAGCTTCATTGTAGATAAACCTGTCTTTCACTGTAAATTGATGGGAAACCAGCATGTGATACAAGCTGCCGCTGGCACTGCTTTTACTGCTTTTACTGCTTTTACTGCTGCTTACAACCTTCGCTTTGCATGGAAACACAGCTACCATCAGCATGTAAACTAGATTCAGCGATCCTCGCAACAGATGAGTTTCTCTTTTAGAGAGAAGAGTCTTTCTCATGGCAACAATTAAACGTTAGACTTGTTCTCTCCTGTTCTCATTGGACTGTCTTGAACTTTAATCAAGACAGCTACATTGTAGCCACAGCAGCTGTGGCTACAATGTAGCTGCCATCACCAGTGTGTGAATATGTGTGAATGGGTGGATGACTGAACGTGTAAAGCACTTTGGGGTCCTTAGGAACTATGTAGAGTGCTATACAAATACAGGACATTTACCATTCAATATCTAACTTGCTAACTGAAGCCTTTTGAGTTTTTTGCAGTCTCTCTGACCATTGCACTGTCTGACCTTGGAGAGAATTTGCTGAGACGGCTGATTCCTTCTCAGCATAGTGTTAACACATACCTGAATGCTCCAGACTGACAAACTACCTAAACATTTACTTTTACAGAAGTGGCCTCACTAGCTGATATTCAGTTAATCAAGTGTATTTGTATAGTAGTTACTGGCAGCTATTTACTCTCTTAATCCCTATTGGAAGGAATACAGTGCACTCTGTTTTTCACACTCTTTTTTTGCACATTAGCATAGTTTTTGTTAAATAAATACTGACACAATGTAAAAAAAATGTGCCATGATGTTCACATGACTCTACATACAGTAAAAGACAACTCAGCACTCACTGTACCTGGGTGATACTCATCTCTAGGATGTGGACTAGTTGCTCCCAGCGCTGGGCAAAGCTATCCAGTCTGGCCTCTAGTTTGCTGGCCACCTCTTTGTTCTTCACACTGGACAGCAGATCCTGGCTCATTGAGCATAATTTGTCCATGGTGGGACGCTTAACATCAAGGTCTGCCTTCACAGTCTTACGGAACAGACACAGACACACAAGTCACTCATGTAACTGCTGCAGAGTTTTTTAAGTAGGAACATTTTCTGTTCTTTACAGAAAGGTACAGCAGCTCCGGTATAGGCATACTCACAGTAAGATGGTGCAAACAGGCCACCATCTCCGTCTGGTCCTTCAGGTTGGTTGTCTTAATGGACCCAACCATCTCCTCCTTCTGAGTTAACCAGGAGTCAAATAAACTCTGTAAGAAAACAAGAAGACAGAAAAGAGTTTGACAAGAAAGGAGTAGAGAAAATGTGTAGAAATGGAAAGATAAATGAAATTCAATTTAATTCAATTTTGTTTCTATAGTACCAAACCACCTCAAAGGTGACTGTATATGAACAGTGTAAGGTAGACCCTACAATAATACAGAGAAAACCAACAATCAGATGATCTCCTATGAGCAAGCGCTTTGTGAGAAAGGGAGGGAAATATTCCCTTTTAACAGAAAGAAACCTCTCAAGAACCAAGATCAGGAGGGGTAGATAAAGGGACATGTAGGAAACACTGAAATAAAAGAAGAAGAAACCAGTGGAAAGTAAGGAGACTGACAGAAAACAAAATAACGAGTTAAAGATGGGAAAACAGAAAATAGGAGGAAAGAGGAGGCGGGAAGTTAGGGCCGACAGGTGAGAAAAATTGAAAAGAAGATAACAGTGGTAGGGTAGATGGCAGGAGAGAAAGATGAAAAAGGAAAACAAAAGAGATGGTCAAGCAAAGGTCATAACAACAACAACAACAACAACAACAAGCAGCACAACGAGGAGGCAGGTGCTCTACATTCAGTTTTATTTATACAGCATCAAATCACAACAACAGTCGCATCAAGGTGCTTCATATTGTAAGGTAGACCCTGCAATAATGCATACACAGAAAGTAGCTCACAGGCCTCCATTGTGCTGGAAGCTTGCAAGCTAATTTTTTTTACCATGTTGTGGAAAGAAATGACCAGTAGAACAAAGCACATATTGTCCTCTAGTATCACGAGGAGGAAGAATCAATGTTCAGGACGATCCAGGGTTAGAAGATAAAGAAAATATAGCTAATATTTAGAGCACATGTTAACCTTTCTCTGAAAAAGCACATCACCCACCTGCAGAAGTGGAAGAAGGTTATGAAGTGAAGGAATCTGAACTATGTTCAAGTAGGTTCTCAGGCATCCAGGACATGGTAGTCTGAGGAGCTTGGAAAGAAAGTGACTGGGCTTCTTGAAGTTTCTTGAATTTTCAGAATGTGAAACTGAAATAGAAGATGTGTCAGAGGACTACACATCTTTCATTTCAATTATGATGAAGACAAAGAATCAAGCAGGAAAGAGGAGTCAGCTGAGACATATTTGCAGTAATGTGAGGAAACATTGATCTGGTCTTCTATCTTCCCAGTGTCAGACGATGCATGATTCTCTCATGTGCCTCAGAGAAAGACGATCTACCACAGTCCAAGCACATGTGCCAGGTCCCATACTCCTTCAGTTACTTTTCTACTCGAGTACTGAAAGCATTACACACAGTGTATTCTGCTTGTTTTATGCTTAACGTTCACATGCCAATGGATGCATCAGAGACCAAGTTGGGGTTCAGTAACTTGCCCAAGGACACCTTGGTAAGAACTCCAGACTAGAGCACACAGAGATTGAACCAACAACCATCCAATCAGCAGATGAGCTGCTCTACAGCCAACTCAATGACGAACAAGGAGGGACAACGAGAGAGGAAGAAAAATGGACCGAATGCAGCTGTAGGCGTATGTGGGTGTGTTGATTCTTACTGCCGTGCATCCAGTAGAGTCGCTACGGCCAGTTTATGACATCCTGAGTCTGGTAGAGAAGTTTTAAAGGTGACACAAGATTAATCATAGAAGCACAAAAAGGATATCATTTCTTGATAAAGACACAATAGATGATCATCGTTCATGACACAAACGTGCTCCCATTTGAGGTGTATGGAGCAAGTGGGCGTGTCTCCTGCTGTGATGTCAGATCCTGGTACTGATGTGACTGTATGAGCACCAAGTCCCCTTCAGAGGACTCCGTCCAACCATCCAAGTAAACCAGGGATGAGATAAAAACATGGGCAGCATGTGATGCAGGTCCAGCTGTACATGGAACATGCTAGTGTACGATGGCAAACCGTCTGTCCTGCAGTCAGGACACGTGAGTTGTCCCTAACATTGCAGGTTTCCAAAGAAAACAATCACCTGTAACAACTTGTTTACTGTATATGACCCTTGGCCTGCAACTGCAGAAAGAAAGCTGTCCATGATGGGACCAGTGCAGAGGAATAAACCTGAGCTTCCTCCTGCACTTGTGTCAAATATGGACACACCTTTGTCCTCATGAAAGTTTGCCTTCACTCAGACTCATGCCCTGCTGTTCCTACCATGCCAAAATATAGAAAACTGTCAGGCAATGAGTTGGAATAAAGATGAATAAAACCTTGAAACACAGAGATGGATGATATTTTATACTTCTTGCTTTATAAATAGTCAAAGCAAACGGGGTCATTTTTGAGCCCAGAGGACAACAGATGTGATTATTTGCTGCCAGTAAAAAACTTTAAGTAGTTTAAAAACAGTTTTCTAAATTAACTTTGACATAAACCCGTCTGTGATCATCTGTTAAAGCAACAAACTCTGGTTGTGAAACAATAATCACAATAATTGATGATTTAATTTATTTTTTACCCAAAAATAAAGAAACATTTCGTATAAATAAAGTTTTATCAGACATAAATTTGAAATGAAATAAAGAAATAGTGTCAAAATGTTTGAATTAAGTTTTAATTAAAAGTGGGGGAAAATCTACTTCGTATTAATTAAGTATCAATCAAACCAGATGGGGACATTTTGACCCCTGAAGACCACAGCTGTGATTATGAGCTGCCATTTAAAATGTAAATGATTAAAAAAACATTCTCACTAAAGCTCAACACACAGCACTCTGTAGTTAGTCAGACAGTCAAAATAATCTAAACATTTAAATATTTTATTGTCGCTTTATTTTCGCTCAAAAACAGACGATACTTTATGTAAACAAGTTCTGGTGGCCCTAAATTGTAAAATGAAGGGTAAATTTGTGGTAATGTGTTGGTCTTAAGTAAAACTCAGGTGTATTGATTGACAATTTATACTTATATACACTTATATACATTTTTGCATTTGTGTTAACGAGCAGGTTGAACATGTATAGATAAAATGTAGACAATAAGTGTAAACGAGAAGCATTTATCCAATCTGTTCTAGACAGGTGAAGAAGCCTCACATGCACAGACACATTCGGGTTTCTCAACACATTAGCAATCTTATCTGTGATCCTACCTTAGACAATCATACCTGTTCATTGGTGAAGTGCTGCCATTTCAGGAGAGTCTCCTGAAGCAGAATCCAGCGTTCTTCTGTCCATCTACAAATCGCTGCCCAGCGGTCACCGAGCACCTGCACAGACGAAATAAACACAGACACCCATATAGATCCCACTCAGTCCCCTAGAGCATGATATCCTCAAGCTTCTGAGTCCTTAGAGTTGGAGAAACTATTCCTGAGGATTACCGTCTTCTGCACAGAGACCTCTGATGTTACACCTGCAATCTGCAGGTTTCTGCTCTTTGTCAAACACCGTTATGTGAGGTTGGTTTGCCAGCACCTCATTTTCAGGTCATCATGCCTTTTATATAATGCAGCCTACTGTTATATTTTATCCATCACCTTTAAAATTTGTTTTTGTGAAGGACGTTTTTAATGCATCCTTTTATATAAGTGTCCTAATTTTCTTTGGTTCACAGCAGCCTTTACCTCTGATTCAAGCTGTAGTTTGACATTGTTGTGCTCATCTCATCCATAAATAAAATATGTTATAATGGGCTCCAGATTCAATTTTCTCTTTGTCTGTAATCCTTCTTGCTTTTACCAATGTGCCCACAGTCAGTGTGTTTCTACCATCAGATTTTTGTCCAAATCATAGAAAACTGACTCTTGTTATTGCCACAGATTCATTTTCCGTTCTCTTTTTTCTTTTTCAAGTGATGAAAAAAAAGTTTCATGGTCTCTCCAAATTATAGATGGCATAACATTTTAACACATTACCCTTGAAGGGCTTGACTCAATTTTGGGGCTAACCTTAGGTGACCACTCAAACTGCAGTTTCTAGCACTCATGTTTCCCTCATTGTTTCTGGAGTATTAGGAATTCTACTTTAATTATTGGCGATTTTGTGAGTTAACAATGGGAACAAACAAGTGCACATCAAAGGCTAAGAGAAGGATGGATAATTAATCACAGAGACAAAGAACTGGAGTTTGTGTGATGATGACAAGTAAATTAATTTAGCAAAAAGATAAACACACATACAGCAACAATGTCTTACTGACAGGGCTAATTACTGCACAACTGCAAAGACAAAACAAGCTCAATGTGTCCATTAGAAACAAAAAGGCCACATTTAGCTGGAGAGAAAAAAAAAAGAACTCAAAAAACAGAAAGAAAATTAGCCCGTCAATAAAATTTCTTGCTAATCTGTGTGATTAGCAAAAATATGTGCAGTGTGTGTGTGTGTGTACTTGCCTGAAGTTTGCTCTCCAAGGCAGCAGTGGTGCTATCTCCACTGTTCTCATCTACCACCACCACCATGTGGGTCAGAGAGTTCACCCTCACCTGCTCAAGCTCCAGGTCCTCCTGCAGGAGCTTTAGCACACATTGGCACCCATCAGTATGAAGAATCCCCAAAATGCTGATAGTTTAATCACAGATTAAATTCAAGATTAACCTGCAAAAGAATAATGTGAAGAGAAAACTACCGACTGGAGAGAAATCATGAGGATACCACAGGCTGCCAAACATGTTGGAGCAATTTTAGGGGATGGGCATGTGAGTCTGTGAATGTTCAGTGATGATGTGAGAGCTGATAGAAGTGGAATGATTCTGAAGTGTGCACAGCTACAGTTGCAGCTCAAATTCAGTCAAATGCTAGCAAAGCTGATCATGTGTAGGATGGCTGTAAATTTTTTAGAAACTGTCTTGAATTAAAGCGGAAAGTCTTTCAGAAAGTTCAATCACACAACGACTGCTTGAATAATTGTTTGATATGTAGTACACCGCCTCGTGTGTGGGGGAGCACACACTTGAGTTGCTTACTCGAAACCAACACCCCAGTTTATCAATCTTGACTTTCACAAAGTGTTGCAGAGATGTTGCTCAACCAACACAGCCCCACAACATCCAGATACTTTTAAATTTCAGGGTCTTTATGCTTGAAAATGCCAAAAAGGAATGATTACAAACTGTGTGTAAACCATCTTGGTACCAAAATAAACATCACAACAAAGTAAACATCACAACAAAGTAAACATCACAGCAGATACCATTGTGTCAACATATAACCCCTAACCTCTATATAGCATATAGCAAAATGCGAAGTGTAATTTTTGTCACGCTCTAAACAAAATTTACTGGACCAGCAAACTAAGGCCAAACTTGCAGCTTTGAAATCTGTGAGATCTTTGCTTTCAGCAGACGCTGTCTGTGCACACGTACATGCTGTTGGGTGAACGGGGGAATCCGTACTTTGTGTTTACACCTTTTTGCAGGATCTTTTTTACCTGCTGTTTAGTTGTTTGGTGTTTTAGCTGTTTGGTGGTCATGGATGTGGTTTCGTGAGCGTTTTGCTGACTTTTCTGTGGAAGCACAAACCAGCACAGCTCCTCCTCTGCCCCCCTACAGGGGGCACTGTGGTTGAACAGGTTAAGGAGCTCAGGGTGAATCTCCTCCTCCCAAGGAGAACTACTAGTCGTTTTTTTAAACTGTCTCAGTGACCTTTGACCTTATAATGGGTGAGTTGTCTCCCTCCTCTCCACATTCTGCTTCCTATGTGGAAGGTGTGTCCCTGGGATTGAGGAGATCTTCAAATGTTCCTACAGCCACCTCACTATGTCCCCAGTAGAGGTCATCACACTCCAGTCCATGTGTGCAGAGCACTACCTCCCTCTTCTGACGTCAGCTGACGTCTTGGATCATGACTTCACTACTTCACCAAATCCCCGTCCCCTGGTCTGACTTTAGGGTGGAGTCCCTATAACCTAGTCTGGGTGAAGGTAACATGATTCCTCTATTTTTCTATCTTCGTGGTAGTTTATTGAAACCACTTGGTCTAGAACAGAGGTGGGCAATCTCAGGCCTCAAGGGCCAGAGTCCCTGCAGGTTTAGATGTGTCCTCGAACCAACACAGCTGATTTAAATGGCTAAATTAGCTCCTCAACATGTCCTGAAGTTCTCCAGAGGCCTGGTAACGAACTAATCATGTGATTCAGGTGTGTTGACCCAAGGTGAGATCTAAAACCTGCAGGACACTGGCCCTCGTGGACTGAGATTGCCCACCCCTGGTCTAGGAGCTATGCTTTGGTGGTAAGGTTCAGTGGGCTCAGGATCACTGCAGGGTTTTTGCTTTTTCTGGTCACCCCTTGGCGTCAGTGATCTCCAGCTTCCACCAGACCATTTTGCAGCCAGGTGTGAAGCGGCAGGGATAAAAGTTAGTACCTCCAAGTATGAGGCCATGATTCTCTATGAAGGTTCTGCTATGGATTTACTGGTGTCCTCATAAGCTACAAGGAGTGGAAATGAGAGGCTTCAACATCACAAATTAAGTTACGGAGATATATGAAAAACACACTCTTACTGCTGTATGATTCACACAGAAGATTATTCCTCACACAGGTCATTCCAGCTCTGGAATAACTTTATTATAGAGATTTTATATTTCTTTACCTTATAAATGACTAAAATTAGGCCATGTGTTTCAAAAATCGAACTTTTAGTAGATATGGCAACAACTCTGTCTCGTTGACCAACAAAATGCCTTTTTGTGAGTTTTATGGTTCCAGTGCTGGTATTGCAGTAATGCAGTGGGATAATTTAATTTAGCAAGATGAAAGCAAATGTTTTCAATGTTCATGTTCAGGCAACAAAAACAACAACGGAGTTTGGTAGGAACAGATTGATGGGTAAACAGATGGACAGAAGTTCACACGCCATGAGGAAAGATGCAACAAAGAAGCGAGGAGATGCAGATAATGATTGTATCCCAATTCAGGGTCTGCAGCCTTAAAGGTCGCATTTTAAGGCCGATTACGTCACCGCGACGCGACGAAGGCTGTCCCAATTCGAAGGCTGCTCGAAATGCGGCCCTCAAATGCGTCCTTCATTTCCCTGAATTTTAAGGACGTGGCGGTGTAGACTTCGTGGCCCAACATATCCCAGAATGCATAGCGCGGCGGTGGGTGTGGATAATTTTGCCAGAAAAAAACGGCGGATGAGGGGCGCCCGAAGAGTAAACTTTAAGTAAGTACTGAATATTATGTCACTTATTTATGTGCAAATGTTTAATAACGAAGAACATTAAAACATGACTGTTGGCCACATGTCGGCAAAGTTATGTGACATTAGTGACGTTTGTACTAACTTGGTTTTAAGCCTTTACTTTAAAATATACGCCGTTCAATAGCTGAGCTTAATCAGAGAATGATCAGAGCTCATGTAGAAACAAACAAATGAACAAAAGATTTTCTCCTTCATTTCTGTCACACAAAGCTGTATGAAACGTTTCCAGCTGTTAGTATCATGGTTGCTCGGCAACCTGGGCAGCGCGACGGTGGCTAGACCGTCCCATTTCACAAGCCTCGCACTTCCGGTTTTAGCGGTCTTTGAGTACGCGGCCCTTGAGGATCGTTGAGGCTGCGTACTTTAAGGTTGCAGACCCTGAATTGGGATACAGCCAACATGTACATAGGAGGAGATTAGAGCAGAGTGGACACACCTGCCACAGCTGAACAGAATCTGACAGACAAGACACAGGAAGCACAACTGAACATGACCTACATGAGACAGAGGACTATCAAAATAAAACAGTATGTAATGCACACGCTGAGAGCCAGATAAGACACGTGAACTTGACAGAGGGACATAAACAGACTCAGGCTACGTTCACACTGCAGGCGAAAGCGCATCAAATCCGACTTTTCTGACCCTCTGCGACCATCTATCCGATCATGGTGTGACAGTGTGAACGGCACAAATCCGATATTTTCAAATCCGATCTGGGTCACTTTTGTATGTGGTTCTGAATCCGATACATATCTGATGTTTCAGAAAGCTGCTGTTTGATGGTCATGTCGCATTAAATCCGTCTTTTACGTCACTGACACAAGACAGACGCCAATTATCAGCGCCGGAGAAGACATCGTGAACGCTTCCTGGCCATCCGGTGAAACTGCTGAGAAGACAACGTTGGAGAAACGTGAACATTTTATTTGTACTGTATAATCTGCAGATTCTGACAGAAATCTGCAACTATCCTTTGAAGCAGCGCTCCTCTAAAACAGCAATAAGGATCATTATTAGGTTATTTACATTATTATGTAAATAACAAAATAACTTAAAGCAAAAATTGGGAAACGTAAAGTCTGAAGTCTTTATATTAAGGTCATCAGTCAAACATACTGTTGGTCTGGGTCTAAACAGAGCACGTTGTGTGTGACGTCTTCTTTTGCGCATGCGGCCGCTTCGAGCGTTCACACTAGAGCGCGTTTGCTGTCGCATTTTATTTGTAGTGTGAACGAGCAGACAAAAAAATCAGATTTGATCAAAAAATCGGAATTGAGCATCAAGACCTGCAGAGTGAACGTAGCCATGGAAACACGACTGACTGGGGAGACAAAAGGATGAAACAGATAAATACTGGGAGCAGGACTAAAGATGTATTCACTGGACCAGACAGGGAAAACAAATAATCACAGAGACAGGACACAGAGAGACGAGACAGACACAAGGGCATGACCAGGGAGACAAAAAGCGAATGTGCTTGGGTCTATATCCCTAATACATTCAGGGAGGTTTCCCTAAACATGCCGACACACTTTAAAGACGATTGTGTAATCAGCAAGTTTTGGTTTTGATTATCTACAAAGTTTTATTTTAAACTAAAACTGTAGACACTGGATTGGAGCCACACTTTTTTAAATTCTTTTTGAAATCAAAAGCTTAAAGGCAAGACTGTAAGGAAGGTTTTAATCAGTTTAATTGCGAATGACAACTTGTTGAGTAACATTATAAGGAATAGGGAACGGTAACAACATGACTGGATTAGTAAAGCAGTGTTTCAAAAACAAGGACCAGCATACGCCCACCTTGTGTTCTTCTACTCGGCGCTTGATGTCCTCCAGGTCAGGTCCCAGTGCCTGAGCCCCCATCTTCTTAATCCGTGCTTCTGTCACATCCAACCAGTCCGTGAGTTGCTGCAGCTGCTCATGCTGCAGGTCCATCAGAACTTCATGGAGTCTGGGAGTGAGATGCAGTTCAGTAATGTCTTATTTAAACCACAGCAGTCTGGTATTTCCACAGCTATTATCTAGTCTTACTTGTTGCCAAGTGTTCATCTATCTCACTTCCACACAGCCACTTTGAAATCATCAGTTAAGCTAACATACACGTCTTGGACTAAGGAGGTGCGGTGGCAGTGTTAACCTGACAGAGCTAAACTAACACTGATGGATCATGCTACCGTGCTATCCACAGAGACAAGGGTTTAAACCTCAGGCACTGGTGATTAGAGCTGATTTACTTGACTGACACTTAGTATCTTGTCTGAGTGGTGTGGTGTTAGTGGGATGACATTAGTTGTTAGATGTGTTATTAAAACATTTTAAAACAGGATATGCTTTAGGAAAGTGAAGAGTGGTAAAGCACTCTTTTTGAGAACTGTATTAGGTCAAATTACATACACTTATCATGGGCGTGAGTGTCGTGGAAATTTATGTTTGGAGGTGTAAAGGTGAAGCTTTCCACTAGGGTTGGTTTGCTGCAAGAGTTTAGTGGTTCTGTTGTAACTTTATTGCAGTTTATTGTTTGATAACAGCATTTTGGTTCTTTTGTAAGTGATTTAAGTGTTAGCCACATGTTTAGTGAGAGCTGTTAATTATAGATTTAATTTTCTGCTAAAGGGGATTTAACATTTAACATCATTTAACAGGTATTTTCATTAGAAAACTGTGTTTCCCAGAATCCTTTGTGGTAGACGAAAGTTACTCTGGGGTTTTTTAGCTAGCAGAGAAAGTTTCGGTGAAGCCATTACATGTTGCTCTGATGTCGAGAAGTTTATTTGTTGTACATTCCCCTTTTTAAAGCCTTATATAAAGAATATCGTTTCTACAACTGATGTCCGATCCATTTTTTTGGCTAAGTGGATTCGCCACAACAGGTTCATAGCAGAGAGTGGATGGAACAAGGACTTTCTCCAACTTCACCCAAAATCAGATGGACTTCTTTCTTTCTACTTTCTTCTATCAAAGAGCTTTCTATCTAACATTCACACTTCAATGCATGTATTTGAGAGCAACTTAGTATCTTGCTTAAGGATATTTGGCAAGCAGACTGGGAGAGCCAGGAATTGAACCACCAACCTTCCAATTAGTAGGTGACCTGTTCTACTTCAAGAGCTTCCAACAGGACGATGATCCCAAATACACATCAGAATTGGTTTTGAAAAGGAAAATTAAGCTTCTGGAATGTTCTTCTCAAAGCCCTGACCTCAACCCTACTGAAACAATTATGGAGTATGTTTAAAAGCCTGATCTCAGCCCAGAAACTAACCAGTTTAAATTAAATCTATTTTTAAGAAGTGTCCACAAATATACAGACACAATCATGCCAGAAGCCTCTTGATGACAATCATTAAGTGCAGCTTGCTAAGGGATGTTTGACCAAATATTAGTGGCAGCCTATGCATATATTTGAACCTGCATATCTAATTTTAACCCTGTGTGGATTAGAGAAAATAAAGATAAATAAAGAAAACTTGTGCACCCAAATATGTACGCTAGGGATGCAACGATACCAGTTTTTTCAAACCGATATGATACCGATACTTGGATCTGAGTACCAATAAAATAATAATTGGCCCCCTAGTGGCCAATCTAAAAAACTACAACAGAAATGACAATCCACCCTCTGATTAATGAAATAAGTTAGTACCGATACCAGTATCGGTATCGGTGCATCCCTAATGTACGCATTACAATGATTCCACCCTGGAAAACACAGCTGAACAAAATCAAAGAAATGACGTTGGGGATTGACATTCGTGTCCATGATGAGTGTAAAGTTCTGATCACAACTGTATATCACGCCTTATAATACTGGTGGTGCTGAAAAGGTTTTTACAGTCTTCGAGCCGAAGATGCAAGATTTTGAGAAGTGAATAGAATTTCATAAAGTCACAATCAATGTTAAACTGTATTGGTGATTGGTGAAGCTCTCACTGATGCGATCTCTGATAATCACCAATGCAAACAAGAAACCTTTTTAGACCCATTAAAAAAATAGTCCCAGTGGGAGATTATTCATTATGTTGCTTTAACTATCATATTTATGACGTCTCAGTTGATATGTTTAACCAGAATAGCTTCCTAAACCCATCATGCTCATATAGAATAGAATAGAATAGAATAATCCTTTCATTATCCCACAAGGGGAAATTTGGTTGTAACAGCAGCCAGAAAGACACATATACAAACAAACAGTAAACAGGACACAATTTTTCTTACATATTTACATCAAGGACAATGGTTACTATAACAACAACATATCTTTTAGCCTTTATGAAACCATTGCACTTAAAACAGAAATAAGGAGTGGTTAATTGATATGGCTGATACTTGTGCCTTGTGTGACTAATTCACAGTTGATGCTCAGCAGCAATAACAAAACTGTGTCGTTGACAGAAGCTTGATAGAAAATGACTTAAAGATTTATCGTCTAAGAAAATACTTTCAACATATCACATGACCCAGGCTTCTGTCGAAACAAGATCAATAAGATAGATGTGAGTTTTAATATTGTTGATTGTACTGATGCATACATTTTAATGTATGTACCTGCTCTGCCGCTCCATGCTGGCGACTCTTAGGTGCTCCCACCGCGAGTTGAGAAGGTTCATTTGCTCTCTGACTTCAGAGTCCTCCTCTTCACTCAGGTTTCCTTCCCCCAGCAGGGCAGCACCGGCCCGGAGGACTCGTCCTACACTGCTCTGGTGTGTTGTCAGCTCCACCATATACCCCTGTTATTAAAGAAACAGATGGAAGAATTGCACATGCATATTCACAGTAATTCAAATATTTTTTGCCTGAGTAATCCTACTAAGGTGAGGGGATATTTTTTTTATGAACACTGTTTTTATTGAACACGTAACTGCAACGTGATCCTTCCAGGATATCAGAAAGCAGAATGGTTAATCTAACAGAGTAAATCTAATTCTGACTGCATCAAAGTCCTAGAAGCTCCCAATCAGTTAATGCATCACTTACAGTTAAAGCTGAAAACAGCTGCACATTGCAAACAGCTACCACAGGAGACCAGCTATTTCCATACCAGATATAAAATGCTTACAAACAACAGATTTTTAAAAAAATTCCACGCATAAAGTTTTATTACAGTAAGAAATCCATATCTCACAGATTTAACTGACGTAACTGCAACTGTTTATTCTGACTGTGACTTAAACCAGCGGTACCCAACCCCCGGGCCTCGGACCGGTACCGGTCCATGAGTCGTTTGGTACCGGGCTGCGAGAGTTGAGACTCAGGTGTGAAATGTTTAGTTTTCAGGGTTTTTATCGGTTTTCAGCGTTATTTTGTTATCGTTTTTATCGTTTACTCTGTTTTCCTGGGTCTTTTCACGTGTGTTATGAATAAATCTTCTTTTTTTCGGTACCGGTACTAGTTTTATTTTGTTGTATTTATCTGCGACACCTTAAAGGCCGGTCCATGAAAATATTGTCAGGCATAAACCGGTCCGTGGCGCAAAAAAGGTTGGAGACCGCTGACTTAAACCCCTTTCATATTTCTGCTCTTTTATCACATTTCACAGGCAAAATGTGACGTTGATACTGTAGATTTTTAAAGTTCACATCTTAAATTGTGAAACTGTAAAAACATTTTTTTAGCTATTGGATATTCTATGGATTGATGACATCGGAAAATCTAGAGGATCAGTGATAATCAATACATTTTCATCTGCTGCTGATACAAATATGAGAATCCTGTGCACACAGAATAATAGCTCAGTGTTATTTGGACATTTCACCTATAATTATACAGTTCCAAAGATTCAGCTGTACGCAAATGTGTGAACACATAAATTAGAAACGTAAGACAGTACAAACATTTTATTACCAGCCGTACTTTATTTTGCACTTGTTGATTTGTAAATGACATTTTTCTATTTCACCATTCATTAGCAGCACAGAGAAGGTGTTGTTTAAATATGTTAAAGTCTTTAAACAAACAGTATTATTAAAGTTCTTCATGACCGGGCCAAGTGTCCTATTTTTTGGTCACCCTAAACTATTCTGACAAAAGAATTTAAAATTCTATTAACTCTCAAAAATTCACTGTTTTGCTGGGAATCCTGAAAATAAGTGTTGAATCTTAAAAAAATAATACAATACATTTATAAAGACATAGGATTTCACTAGTGCAGCTCCTACCTCGTGTGTGTGAAACTGCTCCTTAACCTCCTCCACATGGTTGGAGATAGGAGCCTGGCCCTGGAGACCATCTTCAGCGGACAGAAGCCACGTCAAGACCTTAAAAGTTACATTTAATTAACATAACAATAGCATAAATAATCTTTTTTTCTTCTTGTTTATCTTTCATTTTCTCCCTCTAGGGGTTGCTATATCAGATCTTCTTCCATCACACCAACCCTCTGCATTTACTCTTTCACTACATGCATGAACTTTCTCTCTGGTCTTCCTCTTTTCCTGCTGCCCGAAAACCCCATTTTTAAACATCATTTGTCCGATCGATCTATCTGTACTATTGGGTTGAAATCAGAACTCTTCTACACTCATTGGCACATGTCTTTATGCTTGCTTTGTGCTCTGGTGAGCAGTCATGTTGGAACAGGAAATCCTTGCCACAAAGTTGAGAGCATGAAACTGTCCACAATGTCTTTCATTGAAAATAGGGCGCCGAGTCCATAATCTCCCACCAAACTTGGCACGATGCAGTTAGACAAGTACCGTTCCCCTGGCAACCACCAAACCTCATCTGCCTCATGTGTTGGATTGCAATACAGAGAAGTAGGAGAAGGAGTCACTCCAGAAAACACAGGTAATGGTCTGCATTTGTATAACGCTTTACTTGGTCCTAAGGACCCCAAAGCGCTTTACACTATACACAATCATCCACCCATTGGTGATGGCAGCTACAGTGTAGTCACAGCCGCCCTGGGGTGCACTGACAGTAGGCAACAGGTGAAGTGTGTTGCCCAAAGACACAAATATTGAGACTGTCGGAGCTGGGGCTTAAACCGGCAACCTTCCGATTACAAGACGAACGCCCAACTCTTGAGCCACGATCGCCCTTTTCCACTGTCCAGTGGCAGCGTGCTTTATACTACTCCATCTGACACTTTGCATCGTGCTTGGTGATATAATGCTTGAATACAGCTCCGTAAAAATCTCTACGCACTATTCTTTAGCTAATCTGAAAGCCACATGAAGTATGGAGATCTGTAGCAATCAACTCTGCAGAAAGTTGGCGACCTCTCTGGACTGTGTACCTCAGCATCCACTGGAAAGTTTAGTAGAGAACCGGTGGCATCCTATCATGGTACCGCAATGAAAGTCACTGATTTCCTGAAAGCGACTCATTCTTCCACAAATGTTTGTAGAAACAGTCTGCGTTTAAAATGCCCTGCCCGGCGACAGCGTGAAGAAACCACACATTTCTTATACAAGGATCACTGGGAGGAAGGTGGTGACTCACACACAGACACACTCACGCACACACAATATTTACTTCTGTACATTAAATGTTTTATAAAGTAGATAAGAGTCCTTTATCATCACCACATTGTCTCACCTCCTCCAGTGCAGCCTGGTAGCTCTCCAGGCTGGTGCTTCCTGCAGGCAGAGGACTGAGACGCTGCTGCAGCTCCTCTTGGCCGGGATCCAGGAACTAAACAAGGCAGCAACAGGTTCGAGATAACAGGCAGAGACAGTCAGAGGGTGGAGATGACGGGTGGAGAAACAGAAGAATGGAGGGCACCAGGGTTAAGAAGGGGAAAAGAGGACAGACAGAGATGATAAGACAAGCAGAATGTCAAAAATCAGGAGGGGTGAGCAGGGAGGGGTCGGGACGAGTAGAAAATAGTAAAGGCAACATGTGAAAGAAATGTGGGAAACAGAGGCGATAAAGAGAGATAAGGAGAAGCCTCCGAGTGTCAGATATTAATGATGATGATGATGACGAGCAGTTTTAAACTTTCTCCAAACTTAACTCGTCCTCATAACCTCCCCTGATCTCTCTCTGTGCGCTCACTTCTGATCTAGACACCAATAACTTCTCTCTTTTTATCTCAGTGCTGTTTCTCTCACTTCATTCGTCTCTCTGGTAATAACGTCCTAAAAAGATACTAAGATGATTCAATAACTGCCAACCACAGTCAACGCTGCCGTCTCTTCATGTCTGTTTTGTTCAGATCTGTGTGACGGACACATAAATGTTTAGTCTATCTGACATAAACAAATAAAAGGAGAGTAGGGTAAAAGTGTGAGGGTGTAAGGGTGTAAGGGTGTAAGGGTGTAAGGCTACGGAAGAGGAATGGACTGGAATGGAATTCTGAGAAAAAAGTCAGAATTCTGACTTTTTTCTCAGAAATGGGATACTTTTGTATCAGTGACACTTTTTCTTTTTCTAGTGGGCCTAATCCTCTTCTGTAGTAAACCCTACACAATCTCGTTTCTGACTTTTTATTTTCTATTATTAACTAATTGATACATTTCTAATATTGGTTGATCCTACCTGTAATAGTTACACTGTTTGCCCTAGTTTTATTTATTTCTTGTTTTTAAATTATCGTTGCTTTAGCTGTTTTTACTTTTTTGTGTTCTGTAACATACTTTGGAACTATGTTTAGAAACTGCTGCATATTTTAAGTTTTACATGTATTATTAGTCCATCCCCAAAAACAGCAAAAGGTGGTGAAAAACAGAAAAAAGATCAAATACTGAAGAGCACAGTTGGGTTAAAGATTGAACTGTCAGAATCAGTATGAAATGTTTTCTTTTTCTTTTTCTCAAGATGCAAAAACGTCAGTAGAAAAATTGCATTTTCTCTTGTCTATAAAATGATAGTTGTTGAGAGCTTGAACAGCCTCTTGATGTCACCTCACAATCAATATGCTTGTAGGTTCACCTACTAGATGTAAAGCTCATGTGACAATTGATTTATTTTCACACAAGATCAAAACAATAAGAAGAGAAAGCTGTTTCTGTGTTCAGTCGTGGGTTTGATACGGTTTAGCTGACTCTGTCTAATGTTCCTTTCAAAAAAGCTGCGTCAGCAAAGTCTCTGAATTGTTGTAGCAACCAAAGATAAACACAAACCAGCCTTTTTATTTTTATACTTGTACGCCAAAAAACATGATTTCATTCTACTTGTGCACTTCTGGGCCTTTAGTTCTTACACTACAGCACAAGAAGAGGAGCAGCATGTGCTCATTTAATCAAATAGCTCCCCTTGACTTTCCAAATATTATTGAATAGAACGGTTTAAGTAGATATGTCAGCATGACACATCTGCTTATCTGCAAGTTAAGCAGATGTGTCAAGAATACTGCATATCTGCAAGTATTGTTGAGCCATTGAATTAAACGATTTATGAGAAAATTGCTACATATAGCTTCACTCCGTCCACATGGGTTTGACTTGACACTCAGATGATTTTTTTAAACCAAGTACAAGCTTGTTCTAATAAAAGCTTCAAGAGTGCTGAAAGATCAAATAAGTCATTTATCCTTGTGTTTAGTCTGTGCTCTGTCGTGAAAACAACTACCCATCGTCCTGACCAACGCCAGATCCCTCACAAACAAAACGGAGGAGCTTCAATCAGAGATTTACTACAACCGTCCGGGAGTTTTGTCTACTGATCGTAACCGAATCCTGGCTCCATCCAAAAATCCCAGATGCTTCAGAGGAGGCACCGAACCAGTCCTACAGGCTCTGTGCTGCCCATTCATGGCTCCTCTATCTACCTCACAACCTAACATTAGCCACAGTTACCATTTACAGTTACAGTTACAGTTACCATTGTTTACACCCCCCCCCACCCCCCCCCACCCTATGCTAACGTTATCTTAGCACTGAAGTGCCTTCAACTTATTATCAGTAAACAGCAGAGAGAGCACCCAGAGGTCATCTATACTGTTGCTGGGGACTTTAATAAGGCATGTTTGAAACTGAGGTGTCTTCTCAGGGGGAGAGGACACGGGTCCATGTGTCCATGTGTCCATGTGTACCTCCCCCACCCAGGACAATCTGACCACCTCTTTCTGCTTCTCGACCCCCCTGTCCCTGAAGCTGAGGGACAGCTCTCTGTACAGCACTGCCTGAGCCAACCTGAGGAGGGGCATCAAAAAAGCCCTCTACCCACCCGCCTACAGTAGGTGGGTAGAGGGCCTCCTCACCTACAACAACCCCCACCAGGTGTCCAAAAAGGCCAATCCTCCAACCCCCAACAGCAGCATCAAAGTAGCAGAGCTCAACGCTTTGTTTGCTCGGTTTGAGACCACCCCTGCCTTATACGATGGAGACGGGAGACAGCGTACAGGGCGAAGGTAGAGAATTTGTCCTGCTGGTGCTCAGAAAATAACCTGAAGCTGAACATCCTTAAAACAAAAGAACTCATAACCGACTTCAGGAGGCACAGACAGGTCCGTTCCCCTCCGATTATAAATGCAGAGCGGGTGGAATCTGTCTCCACCTTCAGTTTCTGGGCACCAAACACCTCTGCTGATCTCACCTGGACCCACAACACCAACACCCAGGTAAAGAACGCCCAGCAGCGACTGCACATCCGCCATGTCCTGAGGAAAAATAACCTGGACTAGAATGGGCCATCACAGGTGACCCCCACCACCCGTTTGACCCACTGCCCTGTGGTCAGCGCCTCAGGTGAATTAGGTCCCACCCCAGACCCCTGCTCACCCACCTCACCACTCTAAGCCATGGTCTGAGTAACCCCCATCACTCTGCCCACACATGGGTCGTGTCCAAATTCATGGGCTGCTTCCTCCTGAGGCCGCATTTGTAGACCGATTACGTCACAGCGACGCGCCGAAGGCTGTCCAAATTCGTAGACTCCTCCGAATGCAGCCGACAAATGCGTCCTCCTTTTCCCCGAATTTGAAGGATGGGTCGGGTGTGTCCTTCGTGGCCTACCATATCCCAGAATTCATAGCGCGGCCCAGCCAAACTCCAGTTTCCAACAATGGCGGCCGCTACTAAGTTTTAAAATTACTCATATTAATCTTTCTGGGTCACAAAATAAACTTTTAACATATTTTCAGGTGAGAAAGTAGCTGTGTAAACATCAAATATCTGCTCGGTTTATCAAGATATCACATATTTGTTAAAGTGCTTCGACGTTTTCGGAGACGTCTGTTACCCACCAGCTCGATAGCTCGCCGGGAGCTCGAGGGTCACTGATGCGGCCGAGAACGGCACAACTCCCGGCACATCATTTTCAGATCACCGCGGAGTTTCGCTACTCAGGTTAAACGTAATATATAAGTGACTTAGACAACCTAAAATGTTATTGTTGGGCTTTTTTCAGTGTTTTATTTGTTCGTGAGTAAATCGGTTTGGCTGAGATTAAAGTTATTAGATTAGATAAAATAAAACTTTATTAATCCTCCGGGATTTTCACACAGCTGAATAAACATCAAACAGAAAACTGATTAAACAGAAGTGTGAGACGGTCGAGAGTTTACTCCAGTGTCCTGTTATATTGCAGATATCAAGGAGCAGACGGCCGAGTTTATTAAACTCCACCGAGACAGCGGTGACGCTAATCTGAAGGCTAGACCGTCCAATTTCCCCAGCCGTTTACTTCCGGCCTACCCGACCTTCTGAGGACCCGGCCCACGTAGACCGCGAAGGCCGGGTCCTCAGGAGAATGGAGCCCATGAATTTGGACACGACCATGGACTCTATTCAAACCTAATCCTTTTTCTTTGCACTACTTCTAAGAACTTTACGACTTGTTCTCTATTGTGCGCCTTTCTCTCGTTTTGTATATATTCCTCTTGACTGCCAGCATTTTCAAAGTTAAGTAAAGTCAACTGCTGTTCATCTACAGCACGCTGACAAAGAACTGCGAGCTGTATCACTCCTGATTTAAAGTGAAGACACACAGTTAGTATAGTATTGCACTGAAAACGTGATGATGTAGACACACTGCAAAACTGTACACTGGGTTAAAATTTCAAAAGTAAAATTCACATGTTTAATGCATTTTTAAAACATCACAAAAACAAAGAGCATTTTTAAGAAAGGGACACATTCTGGGGAGCAGACAGGACAAAAACCACACATGCAGAGACAGACGGGGAACTGGCATCAAGTGTTAGTGTGAGACACGGACCTGATCAGTAAAACGCCTCCTCTTTTGCTCGGGCGACTGGACATATGCAGCCTGGGTGTAGGCATAGCTTTTATAGCGAGGCTGAGGGGAGGGGCTCTGCACTCGCCCCTGAGCCACATTCACTGTAATCTGAGAGACGACAGACAGAAAGGAAAAGACAGGCAAGACAGGAAGAGAGGAAGAGAATGCAAAAAGGAAAGCGAAAGATCCAGAAGCTAAATTAAATAATTGCTTTACCAAGTTAGTGAAAATGTGCAGCCCTGAAAGAAGTATTCACATTCAGCCACTATTGAATGTTATTAGCACATTAAATAGCTATTAACGGTTGTTATTACTACTGTAATTGTGCTTCAGACTGGGCCAAATGTCCCACAGGCGAGCTCTGTAAAGGTAACTCTTGCTTGTCATTTGAATAAGTGGATCTGTAACGTTTAAGCACCATGGAAAACCGCTGTTATTAACTCCTGCCATACATAAAACTGAATTTAACTAATCAGGCTATTATCCCTCTACAGCATGTTTAGACCTGGAGGTTCAGTGTCATGTTTTTCTTTCCCCGGGTGTAAAAACAAAGATCTTGTCACACAAGCCACGAGCTTTTCCTCAAACTAACCACGCCCAAACGTAAAAAACATCAATAAATAACCATCAACAATCTTCATGGTGTCCAGCAATGACTTGTGCCACCCTGCGCCTCGTATACACACTAGCATATGGGAGTAATAATAACTCATTCAGCGCTGAATTCAAAATCTCACAGAAAAATCAAGGCGCAACAAAAACAGTCCAGTGTAGCCTGCCTGGGACAGGATTACCGGAGTGGATCGGGCTGTGGCCATAGTTCCAGGTTCTACCAATCCCTGGGTTCCTGAATCTGGCTTGTGGTACGTGGAACTCCTGGTGGGGAAGGAGTCAGAGCTGAATATAATCAGGCTCACCTCAACATGAAGCTCAAGCTCTGGAAACTATTTCCTGTGAAGAGGGCTTGGACTCTCTTCCACTCTGGACTTGCTATAGGTGAGAGATGGCCATAACGAACACCATGTTCAAGAAGTAGGGTCTTTATCACTGCACATGGCACCAGGAGACCCTAGGTCACAATCCATGATTGATTTTGTAATCATATCATCAGATCTGCAGCCAAACGTCTTGGAGGAGCTGATCTGTCAACTTCTTGATGCATTCTCAATCATCCAGGAAAATAAATCTCCAAAAGTTGATTCTGTTCATCTGGATGTAGCATTTTCTGGGATGAGTGACGAAACGTTTCTCCCAGAAAATGCTACATCCAGATGAACAGAATCAACTTTTGGTGATCTGTCAACTGATCACCATCTTCTGCTTAGTTGGATCAGGTGGCAGGGGAAGATGCTGGACAGACCTGGCATACCCAAACATATAGTGAGGTTACGCTGGGAACATCTACCAGAGCCCCAGCCCGTGAGAACTTCATTTCCCACCTCGGCAGAGCTTTGATTGAATTCCAAGGATTTTGGTGAGACCCTGAAACAGGATTTTCAGTTGACCTCAAAGCAAGCTCAGACAACTGAAGAGGGGGAAGACGGTGCTCTGCTGTTTTCAGTGGAGCACAGCCTGTGGATGGAGTCAAGTGGCAGAAGGAATAACTTGAGTGTCTCCCCAATCCTGTAATGGGAGCAGAGGCTGAAGATGGGAGATTTCCTTCCAGCTTACGCCAAAGTGCTTGCTTATAGGGGGTCATATGATTGTTGGGGTTTTCTGTTGTTCTTGTATTATTGTAGGGTCTTTATCTTACAATGTAAAGCGCCTTCAGGCAACTATTGTTGTGATTTGGCGCTATATAAATAAAACTGAACTAAACTGAATTGAATTTGACTACACAGCAAATTCAAAAGTGTTAAATGTTTTGGTGTTAGTAGTCTTAGAGTTAATTTTACTCTAAGTAGAGTCACATTCTTTTAATGTAACTCTGAGGTGTAAAATGATAGTAGTTAAAATCGAGTGTTAAAAATGAGTGTTTCTATTTCAAATCTGGAGGTGTTACAGTGGAAACATTAACTCTTGACCTCTTAACTCTGAACTCCTACAGGGGCTATGACACCAATAGAGTAAATTCACAGACTCCGCCCCCAGCACGGCTCCAATCGAAGCTGAAGTGAAGCCGTTTCAGAACATTTTGCTCTACATATTTGAGTTGTTTGCCATGCTTGGTAAGTCATGTTTTCAAAGATTGTTTCAATTATTGTTATTAGCTTTTACTTCTGTGGCTCTTTGGAGTTGAGACAAAGCTGTGTGAAAGGCATTAGCCATGTTGCTCGGTGATAGCATAATATTCTGTTTTAGCTAGCTGAAAGGTATTGTTTGCGGGCAAATACCACAGCCTTGAAAAAAAGCTTGCATGTGAATTTTCAGTCAAATTTCTTGGTCAAATACACTTAAAACAATGTCTAGAATGTGAAATGTTGATATAATGGTGCTACTTGAAGCCTGAAAACGATCTCCCATAAAAAACGAGCAAACAGCAGTAGCAGATGTCCCGAGTCCCGACTGAGTTCTACGTTAGCATTTAGATTCCTCCAGAGTTTTGTGCACACGGTTTAGGTAAAAATGAAAAAGGCTGAGGTTTTACATTTAGTTCAGTATTACCTGTTGTCTGTGTCCTTGTCTTTTGGGAAAATACCTTACACAAGTAATGGCTCAAAAAGGATTCCTTTTTTTTTTACTGTGCTGCAATTGATTTGTGCCATTAATTAGTGTCAACTAATTTTTATTCAATCTCCACATAGGATACGCTTGTGAAGACGGAATATGGGGGAGAGCAGAAGTGCGCTGAAGTTCCACAAAGTGATGAATGAAGGACATGCGTATTGTATTTTGTATTTATTGAAATAAGTGATGAGAATGCTGTTATTTGCATTTACCAGCTCACCTATGTCAGACCTTTTGATAAACGAAATTCTAATGAAAGTGAGAACATGTACACTGTTACATCTTTCAGAAAATGTTTTGAAATTGTGGTGCACAGTTCAGAATAAATGTTTTTTAAAAATCATTGCGTCTTTTTAGTAAATGTTTAATTCCAAAAGAAATTTCTAGAAGTTCAGAACAGTAAAATTCCCGCTTTTTAGAATTAATTAGAAGATAACTCTTACGTAGTTAAACTAAAATACTCTTTGAGAGTTAATATATAAACTCTTAACACCAAGTGTTAAATTATCAACTCCAGAGAGATTTGGTGTTTAACACTAAATCAGAGTTAACATACCAACTCTCCAAAAAGAGTTAAATTAACACTCTCTGGTGTGGACCCATATAGACACTTTAAAAGTGTTGAAATCAAATCTGACAGTGTTAATTTGGACATGCTGGATTTGCTGTGTAGAGTGCTTTCTGGATGCATCCTAAGTTAGGTGTTTCAGGCATGTTTTATTGGGAGGACTCGTTGGAGAGATTATATGTAACCCTAACCCAGATAAGCAGTAGAAAATGGATGAATGGATGAATAATATAATGAATAATAATAATACGATGGTGCTTTTTCACTAGAAGCTATTGCTAACTTTGTAAAACATATACTATTTTAAGTGATTTTATTTTGAAGGCACTTTGTTACATACATTTACATGATGTGTACTTATAATGTAAACCGTAAATTTCCCACTTCATGAATCTACAAGAACACAAATTAATGCACAAGAAATTATGCATTAATTTTCCATTTTTATTAATTACATATTAATCAATTATATAATTGTTTAATAATACACTTAAGTAAGGAGTTATTTCAAAATGATAAATAATGAAGTAGCATAATTTTTAATGAATTATCTTTCTAGTTTCTAGTATTTAAGGAATATTTATTACTATTATTTATTAAGTTTATAAACTTAAAGTTTATTTAAGTTTTGCAAGTTTGGTTATTCACCCTCAATGTTTCACACCGCGTCATTTCCTGTTTACTTTTGTGTGTCATTGCTGCAACAGGAGTAGCAGTGCTAACAGGTTAAACATAGATCTGATTTATCCAAACTTCTTTGTTTAATTCTGCACTTATTACTTTGCATTCTCACACAGTGCTGATTAAAAGCAAGTCAGACAACACTGAAGGATCAGTTTCTTCATCTCCTTCAGTTCCAGTATAAACAAACGGTTCTGTTGTGAATTTTATAAGCCCACTTTGAGAAGGTGGGATGGCCATGTTAATATTTAGGAGTATGTTTGTGTGTCTGTTTCAGAGCTGATAAAATAGGCTACTATGCAAATATAACCACACTCATTCAGCTGTATAATGTGCAGTACTGCAGACTATGGATAATGTGACAACAACATAGCAATGAACAGCACAGGTGAAAAAGTAGCTTTGAACACCAAGTAAGCGTACACAGCTGAGTATCTGCACAACTTCCAGAAATCATAAAACCTCAACACCATCACAGTCTTGGAATTAAATTCCTTATATACCCAGTATGAACCTTCCAGATCCCTCAGGTCATCTGGATCCGGTCTTTTATCAGTTCCCAGAGTCAGAACCAGACACGGAGAAGCTGCATTCAGCTTTTATGCTCCTTATATCTGGAACAAACTCCCAGAAAGCCTCAGATCAGCTGAAACACTCAGTTTATTTAAATCCAGGTTGAAGACTCACCTGTTCTCAGCTGCATTTGAATAAAGCACCAAATCCACACTTTTAAGCTTAAATTTCAAAACTTACATTTTAACTACTGATTTTATCTGTTTTGATTTTATCTACTGTTTTGTTTGTTTGTTTGCTTGTTTTAATCAATTTTAAATCAAGCTTTTTATTTGTTTTTGTTTCTAATGTCTCTGTAAAGCACTTTGAATCACCTTGCTGTTGAATTGTGCTATACAAATAAACTTGCCTTGCCTTGCCTATATCTAAAGTCCGCAACCCGCCTGTGTAGCGCTTAAGATAGATAGACAAAGAAGTGATCACACATGCATGCTGCAGCAGATCCACTCTCTTGCGAGTAATTATTCTCGAAGATTAAGGATCTTTAAAAGACGGCGACTGGACTGTTTTTTTTGAAGATGTTTCATTTCTTATGCAAGAGGCTTCTTCAGTTTAGTTGCCTTGGATAGATTAAGGTTTACTATTATGTGTACATTTTACTGCGCGCACTTCCTTCAATTCAAGTCGTGCTCTTTTCAAGCTCCTTAGACTGCCATAAACTAGATGAATGAAAACCTACATACATATTCTCAAAGATTAATTCTGCTCAAACCGACTGACTTTTGACACGTTTGACACTTTCGAGGTATAACTTATACCAAGTTACACCAGAGTAGCAACATATGCACTGCTTAAACCATATTGAATTGAATTTTGTTGAATTTGATTTAATTATCAATAAATTAAAAATGTATTGTTTGCTGTGTAGCAGTGGAAATACTGTCACTGGATTACGTTAATGCTGAAGAAATCTTTTAAGTGCTGAAGCCTCTGCACTGCTGTCACATTAGTCTGTTATTAGTCAGGCATAACATTATGACCACTGACAGCTGAAGTGAATAACACCGATTATCTCTTCATCATGGCACCTGTTGGGGGGGGGGGGGGGGGGGATATATTAAGGAGCAAGTAAATTTTATTCTCAAAGCTGATATTTTAGACCCAGGAAAAATGGGCAACTGTAAGGATGTGAGTAAGTTTGACAGAGGCCAAATTGTGACAGCTAGATGACAATGGTGCGTTGGTCACTATCTATCAAATGTGGTTTGCAGAAGGAACAGTGGTGAACCAGTGATAGCATGATGGGATGCCAAAGCTCAAGCAAAGGCTGACCCTCATCTTCAAAGACAGTGTGATGCTTTGGGTAATGCTCTCCTGGGAAACCTTGGGTCCATCCATATCGATGTTACTTTAACGTGCACCATCTGCCTAAGCTTTGTTACACACTTTCATGGAAACTGAACTACCTGAGGGTTGAGCGTCTTTCAGCAATAATGTTTCCTGCCACAAAGCAAAAAGGGTTCACGAATAGTTTGAGGAGCACAAGAAGTTTGAGTTGTTGACTCGGCCTCCAGATTCTGCAGATCTCAATACAAATGAGCATCTGTGGGATGTGCAGGGATGGAGGCCTCTGCTCGTAACTTACGGGATTTAAAGCATCTGTTGCTAACATCTCGGTGCCAGATACCACAGCACACCATTTGGGATCTAGTGGAGTCCATGCAGCACAAAAGAGACCATTACAATATTAGACAGGTGGTCATCCTGTTATTTCTAATAGGTACATAGCTTTTACGATTCAAACAAATCAAAACACAAATTACTGATATGGTGAAAATCCCAACTATGACTTGACCTTGAGGTTATCGGACATTTTAGTAGCTGCACCTATGTTATCAATTTGAAAATCCTCGGTGACTTCATGACTGAAAGACTTTCAGAAGATTTCAGCGTGACGACTGCACCTTGTCAGCCTCTTAAAGTCGAGGGGTAAAAAGGTAGCATACCTAGCACCCAGCAGCTACAGGACAGTGTGTCATATAGTTATGATTTGCACAAAATATTAGCAACAACCTTAGCTGTTTAATCAGACGCTACTTTAGATCAGACAAATGTCATGTTGCTCATTGTCACGTTTTGTACAAAGCATATCCCATCCTCCTCTCCTGTACATTCACATACTTCCTATTCTAAGTAGGGTTGGGCATATGTAAAAATTTTCCAGTCGGCAATCGTCAGTCCAACAATCGTCGATAGGCGACATATTTGCGCATGCGCAAACTTTTTGATGGGCGGGGCAACGTAATCATACACGGACTGATTTGCGCGTTTACAAAACAGAAGAAGTCCAAACATGGACGAACTAGTTTCCAAAAACAAAAAACAAAACGTCAGCATTAACGCGGCTTAAACGCGGTCATCACGATACCAACAGTATGTTACATGCAGCACACGTCAGGGGAAGACTCTAGATAAATGCTATGGCTCTGTACCAGATGCATTTAAAGCCCACCCCCCTCTCAGACCATCACACCATCCTGCTGGTCCCTGCTTACACCCCAGTCATCAAGAGGATTAAAAAGGTCACCAAAAACATCAAGCAGTGGACAGAGGAAAGTATCCTCACCCTACAAGGATGTTTCGAAGCCACTGACTGCGACAGCCTTCTTTCTACCTCTGATGACATCGGCGAACAAGTCAACACGGTGACATCATACATCTCCTTCTGTGTTGACAACATTATCCCCTCAAAAACAGTCTCCATTTACCCCAACAACAAACCCTGCATCACCAAGGAACTCAAGGAAATCCTTAATAAAGGAGGATTTTCTTCTGGATAAAAAGGAGGTCAACAGGGAGGTCAACAGGGAGGTTAACAGGGAGGTCAACAGGGAGGTCAACAGGGAGGTCAACAGGGAGGTCAACAGGGCCATAAAAACTGCTAAACTGCAGTATAAAAACACAGTTGAAAAGAAATTCACCACAGGGGACCTCCACTCAACCTGGCAGGGCCTCAAAACCATGGCCTCTGTGAATACTGTGGTCACCACCCCCAGAACCATCCAGGTGGAGGGCAGCGACCCCTCCTCCCTCCCTGACGACCTCAACGCTTTCTACACCAGGTTTGAGACGGACAACATCATCCAGCTTGAGGAGTCCAGATCTTCACTCAAACCTGGCAGCTCTGCACTCACCTTCAGGACTGAGGACGTGGTGAGAGCCCTCAGGAGGACCAGGGAGAGGAGCTCACCCGGTGCTGACAACATCAGCAGTCGAGCTCTGAGGCACTGTGCAGGGCAACTAGGAAGTGTGTTCTGGACTCCATGGACCCAAAAGAAACAACCCAAAGTCTCTGAATGATCTTCGTCCTGTGGCCCTCACCTTCCTGGTGATGAAGGCCATGGAGAAGATCATAAAACAGCACATCGTAAGAGCAACTGACCCCCTGATGGACCCTCCAGTTTGCTTACCGTGCACGCAGAGGCGTCGATGACGCAAAACTCTTCATCTTGCACTCCATCCACAAACATCTGGAGCTCCGTGACTCTGCCAGACTTCTGTTTGCTGATTTCTCATCAGTGTTCAACACTCTGCAGCCTCATATCCTGGCCACTAAACTTTCCATCCGATTTAAAGTTAAAGATAAATAAAGTCTTTCCGATTCTGATTCTGATTGCAATTTTTAACGCTTTCAACCCATCTGGAGTGCAGAAGGAACAAAATTTGGACAATCTGAGGAAATGCGTTGGCAGAGACATTTCAGGGATTTTGACTCAGTCTGCACTCTAGATGGGTTAATTGTTAATCGCGTTAGTCATGATGACGGCACGTTAACGCTGACAGCACTTAAAAAATATAAAGTCGGGAATTTGGGATTTCTTTGGCTTTAAACCAGATGAAAGAGGTAAACCTAAGGATGTAACCAAAGCGGTGTGCCGCTTGTGCAGACGTATAGTGGAAGCAAAGTACTCAAACACGCCTGACTTGCAAGAGCATGTACGTGTCAACCATCCGGCTGAGTATGCTAGGCTATCAGCAGCTTCTGCAGCTCAATCAACAAGCATTTGGGCGCACTCTGAGGAGGGGGCATTTGCTCGCAGATGAAAGAGGCTGCTGTTAAAACAGCGCTACTATTATTATTTTTCTGTTGACCGCTTCTATTAGCTCCATCATTATTAGCAAACTTACTCATGGCCAAATAAATAAATAAATGGCCCGTGTAAAAACTACTGACGATAGGCTGAGCTAGTCCTATATTCGTCCAATCGCCCAACCCTAGTTCTAAGACTTAAAACAGCATTTATTAACCTGTCCATCATCACCACAGTGAAATCTGGACCCCTCTTCCTTTGGGGTCTTCCCTCCAAACTGTCAAAAGTCAGTTAATTCTGCCAGTAGAAAGAAGCTTTGTGCACAGAGGTACCAGCATCATGCACTCACAAAGCAGACACTCTGTGCATGATGGCCTTTTTGGGCATAGCTGCTGAGTTCCACATGCGTGGTTTCAGAGCATTCTCATTCCCAACACGTAACATGCCAACGGTTTGCCACGTCCCGAGGCGTCTCATAGTAACACAAAAGGTAACCTTCCTATGATACGTTCCGGATTTCGGATGATGCTCCCGGTGGTAACAGCTGTGTTTTCCAGCTCTAACCTTAACCACAACCTTAACTGTATCAGATAGTGCTTTCCAAAGCGAACCATGATGAGAAAGTAAAATAAGTTTACAACAGTTAACAGTAACATACTGACGATTTGTCACGTAGTGTCGGTATGTTACGTTTTGGGATGAGAACGTGTCTGTGGTTTAGTTAGTCTCACAAGTGTTTAATTGTTTAACCTGCTCAGAGAAGCGCTGCTTGGTCTGGATCTGATAGTGTTCCTCTGTTGTCACACGGGTGATATTGGCTGTGGCTGCCTGAGGTAACGTCTCCACCTCTTGGATGGCTTCCATAGAAACACTTTGCGGAAGTACCCGGAAGAGTGACGTCACATACATGATGATACTCTTCTTGTCGGGGTGAGCCACTGCCACATCTGAAAAGAGTGAGAAGAGTGAAGTTTATCCTAGATTTCACGAGCCACTTGTGATAAATGTCACCTAACATGACAATAGAGCAAACGTTTCTGGAAAAAAAAGTTCTTCAAGCTGTCTGACGAGTGTGATATGTGAAAACTATAGATATAAAATAAACTATATTTACGTGTGTTAAAATACGACTGTATTAGATAATTATTTTGGGAATCTTCACTGGAAGATGAGCCTGGTATCAAAACTACAGATCAAAGGAAAGACCCTTCAGTGAGTTCACCAACTACCTGTCCACTGTTCTGACTGTTTTCATTAGCGATAAACATTGGTGTCCCATTTTCTGGTGATCCCTTATGTTAGGACTGAGACACATACTTTAAAAACATTGTGTCTGTGTGGCATTCAAACCGTCACACATGCTGTGATTCAGAAATAGCCGTCCATGAAGCAGCTTTAAGGTGAACTGTAAGCTTACATTTGAGTCACCGGAAATAGAGAACTTGAAAGAAATGCTTGTCAAAAAATTGCAAACTGCCAACAAAATATTTTTGTTCAATTCAGATTGAAGCTAAGAACCAGCTGTTTAAATCATATTCACTATGCAGTATAACAGCAAGTTAAATAAGCAATAGGTGACTTTTTGTCATCTAAGGAGCTTGGAAAGAAAAGCGTCTGAACTTCTTTAAGTTTCCTTGAAGACGTTTCACCACTTTTAAGCCCCATGGGAGTGTCCCCCAAGTGGGTCACGGACCCCCTATTGATCCTCTACCTAATCACACGAGCCAAGGTGTGAAAATGGGTGTGGGTCACAATCAGCCAGGGTTTCGGGTTTCCTGAGGTCTCCAAAAGTTGATTCTGTTCATCTGGACGTAGCGTTTTCTGGGAGAAATGTTTCGTCACTCATCCAAGTGACTTCTTCAGTCTCAGCTGACTGCAGGTTTCCCCAATCTTATGATTTAAACAACTTGCAGTCAGCTGAGACAGAAGAAGTCACTTGGATGAGTGACGAAACGTTTCTCCCAGAAAACGCTACGTCCAGATGAACAGAATCAACTTTTGGAGATTTATTTTCCTAGATGACTGAGAATGCATCAAGACGTTTACTGAGGTCAGATGGCCCAGGATGTGAGTGGGCGTTAAGGCGTCTGGTAAGGATCTCAAAACTGAGGAAACTATAGATGGCAGACAGTTGGTGTGGTAAGCCCCGCCCTCTGTTCAAAGATGGTCATTCACAGTGGACATAGATGCTTCTTTCACTCCTCTTTCAAACCAGATGCTTTTCTTTCCAAGCTCTTCAGACTACGATGACCTGGATGACTGAGGTCATAAGTGATGTTTAGCTCAAAGGCTAAACAGGCGTCGACATGCCACAAAGCTAAATCCAGTAACCCAGGCTATGTCCACACTAATGCGTTTTGATTTGAAAACAAAAACACAGACTTTAGGCCATTTTTAAATCTATCTGGGCTAGTGTGGATGTAGCCCCAGGTTCAACTACTACCCAGGGGCCATTGCTACATCTTTTCATTCTCTCTTCTTGCTTTCGTGTCTCATTTTCACTGCACTAGCTAATAAAGATGCCCCCCGCCCCCCAAAAATTAACAACAAAAAACAAACAAATAAACAAAATAAATAATTAAAAGAGAGCAATTGCTGTGGGGCAAATGAGTGAACCCCATATCAGATACAAAGATGGCACAGTAGTAGGAAAGGAGCAAGAAAAAAGACAGACGGGTGAAGATGGAGTGCTAATGAACTGATTGCTGTGGTGATGTTAATACAATGATGTGTGGAGCGCAGTTAGCTCACAGCTAAGAATAATGAACAGGACCAAGAGGAAATAGTCTGTGCGGCAAGCTTGCCAGGAATGATGTGTGTCATTGCAATTTGTGAGAGAAATAAAGTTAGAGTATGAGTCATACATTTGGCTGTGGAATACTGATTTATCACAGAGAAATCTTATGGTGTTATTGTTTCTCTGTAAATAATACCACCATCTGTGTGTATACATCCCTCAGTGGTTTAGTCCATTCTGTGATCTCCACTTTAATCATGTTACCACGGCTCTGCTACATATGTATACGTTGTTATAAGGTATTGTGGGAGTTTGTGTGTGTATACTGTACTTTAGCATATCGTATGTGTGTCTCTATGCCTTGCGGTAATTAAATCTGTCTCCGTAAACTCGCATTATGAAACTCTCATTAGTGTGTATTTAAACAATTCTTCAATTTATTCCTGAAAAAATATTTGATGAAATATTTTCAGAGACTAATATTTAATCCTAACAAATCCTTTCATTTAGTCGGGACTTTGCTGAGTCCTGAATTAAATGTTCAGAAAAAATCTGAAAACAGTTTGTGGGAACTACATCTAACCAGTATTCCACAGTTTGCTAGTGTTCTTTGGAGAATATGGCTTCCAAGAGATAAAGTTTCCGACCTGAGCTGCATTGCTGCAGCTGGATGTGTGCTTTAATGGCCGGCTGAAGAAGAGAACAAAGACAGTGCAAAACAAATGAAAAGAAAGAGGAATTAGAGAGAAACACTGGTGAGAGAAATACACAAAAGACAAGACAAACAGTGGGAAGAGAAAAAGGAAAAAAAGTACTAATGAAATCAAGAACAGGATTATATGCAGGATAAACTCCCTATGAAGGTCTTTATCATATAAATGCAGCTCTCAAAATTATCAGCAACATTTAAACTACAGTGATTAAAGTTGAATTCTTATAGTGCCTTTTTAAAATCACAACAGTGTGTTTTATATGCACAACAAGGAAGTTCAAGGGCTTTTGAAATTCCTTTGAGTAAATATTAAACCAAAGAAAACATTTTCTATGATAATGACAAGAAACCTTTTCAGTGCCAATAAAAGCACACATCACATACTCTGTAGTAGTGTTCATAATGTGCCTCTTGATCACCACTGAGTGAGGTGACTGTTGACCTCAGAAGCTGGTAGCACAAATCTTGTGTAGTTAGTGTGTAGTTAGTGTGTAGTGTAGTCAATAGTTTTGTTGTGTGTGTCAGAACAATGAGGCGACTGCTGAATGTTACAGGTGTTACAGCAGTGACACATCTGCTGCTGTCAGGCCTGCAGGTATCAGGCTGTTGTTCTCCTTCATCTCATAGTGGACACAAATTATTTTTTGGAGTGACACAAATAATTTGTGTGGCATCAGATTTGATGCAGAACAGCTGATTGTTCTGGAAATAGTTTGAAATGTTTGTTTAAAAAACGCCTTGGCTGCATTTTCAGGTAAACAGCTGCAAAAAACTTTGTTAATTTGCAAAATTCAGTTACCAATTCAGTAACTATATAATTAATTGCCCAACATTGGTCATTATTTACTGTATTTTGCAGACAGAGTTACAGACTCTCTCCCAGACCACAGACTCAACAGCTAATTCATTCACCCAATCACACCCATTCACACAAGCACTTCTAAGCTTAAGTATCTAACATTCATACATGATGTGGTTCTGTTGGCTTCATCGGGTGAGGGCCTCCAGGTCGTACTGGAACGGTTCGCAGCCGAGTGTGAAGCAGCAGGAATGAGGATCAGCACCTCCAAATCTGAGGCCATGGTTCTCAGCCGGAAAAGGGTGGAGTGCCCACTCCGGGTCGGGGATGAGTTCCTGCCCCAAGTGGAGGAGTTCAAGTATCTCGAGGTCTTGTTCGCGAGTGATGGGAGAAGGGAGCCGGAGATCGACAGACGGACTGGTGCTGCAGCTGCAGTAATGCAGACGCTGCACCGGTCCGTTGTGGTGAAGAGAGAGCTGAGTGTAAAAGCGAAGCTCTCAATTTACCGGTCGACGTCCCTACCCTCACCTGTGGCCTCGAGCTGTGGGTAGAGACCCCAAGAACGAGGTCGCGGATACAAGCGGCGGAAATGAGCTTCCTCCGAAGGGTGGCTGGCCTCTCCCTTAGAGATAGGGTGAGAAGTTCGGCCATCCGGGAGGGGCTCAGAGTAGAGCCGCTGCTCCACATCGAAAGGAGCCAGCTGAGGTGGTTCGGGCATCTGACAAGGATGCCTCCTGGGCGCCTCCTGGGTGAGGTGTTCCAGGCATGTCCCACCAGGAGGAGGCCCTGGGGCAGACCCAGGACACGCTGGAGAGATTATATCTCTCGGCTGGCCTGGGAACGCCTTGGTGTTCCCCCCGGATAAGCTGGAGGAGGTGGCTGGGGAGAGGGAGGTCTGGGCTTCTCTGCTTAGGCTGCTGCCCCCGCGATCCGGCCTCGGATAAAGCGGATGAAGATGGATGGATGGATGGAGTTATAGACTCTCTCCCAGACCACAGACTCATAATACAAGTCAGAGCTTTATGTAAAAATAAAAATAGAAAGTTGTGTTTTCAAAATTGGAGTTGAAGTTATTTTTACTTCCAATAGTGTTAACATGCTACACAGGTCATGAACAAGGTTTTTTTTAATTTTCATTGTAAGTGGGCTAAAGCAGTTAATTAAAAGTAGTCTAACATAAATGTAAATGCTGTAATTTGATTATTTTAATAAGCTCAGGGATTTTGTGTGCTCGCTCAGACACATGAAAAATTAGAGGGAACATTGCTTACAACGCCTCATTCTTGAGTTATCACAAACTTGGGTGTCCACTCCGCCCACCTGCCGGAGAGGGAGATGTTAAAACCCCAACGACCTTTTACAGCTGAGGGGTAAAAAGCTATCCATCCATCCATCTATCCCCACGTTTACCCTGGGGCCTCCTCCAGATAAAACATGTCAGGAAAACCTCACCCAGGAGGCGTTCTTGTCAGATGCCTGAATCACTATGATGACGTGGAGGTACCCTACCCTTTGGAGAAAGCTCATTTCCAAAGCTTGTATCCACAATCTCATTCTTTCAGTGATTATCAAAGTTTGTGATCATAGGTGAGAGTAGGGGTAAATGGACAGCTTTGCTTTTCTCACCTATTACTCACTGGACCAGTGCAGCAACTGCTTTACTGCAGCTACAACAACAATTCGTCTGTCAGTCTACCTTATCCTTCTTCCCTCACTCATAAACAAGACCCCAAGATACTTCAGCTCCTCAATTTGGGGCTTGGACCCGGAGTGGGCACCTTTTCTGCCCGAGGACCACGGCTTCAGACACGTCGCTGCACACCCAGCTATATACCACATTATCCAAAACAACCCAAAAACAAAACAGAGATGAGATTCTGAGGCCACCAAATGTGGAAGCCTTCTGCCACTTGGTTTTGTCTCGAAATTCTATCGATAAAAATTATGAACAAAAGGTTTAAAAGGTACTATGTATCGTGCATTTGCTATTGGTGTGCTATTAGTTTGCAGTTGACTAGTCTCAAGTTGGCAATTCCATTCAATCTATTTGTGATTTCATGGTGACTGTGATAAACTGATAATAAATACAAATCCATCTTTTGTAAATGTGTTGCTATCTACATACACAACTTATATTTAGAGAAGTTCTATCCTTTTTTTACTCTAGTATGATTGAGCCATTGAGTATGATTGGGTAGATCATACTAACAATCACCAATAACACAAATGTCTCAAATGTTAATTTTAGGGATTATAATCTACACGTGTTTCTTCCCAATGTTACGTCCTTCCATTCATATCCCGGACGAGCCCCCACATTGTTACGTCCCCCCGAAGGGGTCTAGGCATGCGAGTGAGGGGACCAGTAACAAATGAGTCCAGAACAGAATGAAAGGAAAACAGATGTTTTTAGTGAACAGCTAGGGCTGTAACACCAAAATGAGTGCAAAACTTTTTACAACTAGTTTTACAGACCGCTAATCATCATCTTCTACCTGCTCCCTTTAGGAGTCGCCACACCAGATCATCTGCCACCATTTCATCCTCTTCTGTCACAGCAACACTCTGCATGTCCTCCTCTGCTACATACATGCGCCTCCTTTCAGATCGTCCTTTTCCCCTCCTGTCTGTACCCCCATTACTAGAGGTAGGAATCAAGAAAATTGTTCTCTATAAGAACCTGTTCCAGTGATCAAATTCTTGGAATTCTTAGTCTGCTTATCTATCGATCCCGCTTATTGGTTCCAGTTACACTGGAAATAGCTGCATTTTGCTGTTACCACTTTGGCTCTTTGTAAGCATCTGCACAGACAATATCCTATAATGCTAAACTAGCCAAGAACCCAGAATGAAAGCTGAGTGAATGCTAACCCCTGCAGGCAGACGCTGAACTTCCACAGGTAACAAACTGATGACGACAAAGTCGAACAGAATCGCTCTGAAGTTTCTTTGTGCTACTTGTTGTGTGACTACCTAAATATGTCCTCATTAGAATATGGATTTGTGTGTGTGTGTGGGGCCTCAGCTTTACATTATTAAACAGTAATTATGACACAGCGTGTTTCAGATACTTTACAGAGACACATGAAAGTAATGTAACAAGTAGTATAACGAATTACTTTCTCCTTGGAGTAATTATGTAGTGTACTCCATTACTTTGAGGAAAAGAGTGTTCTTTGTAATATGTGTAATAATTACTTTTTTTGAGTAACGCTGATCACAAAGAAGGGAAATACCTCCAATATGCAAAACATTTGACTCACAGCATGCAGGCGATGTTTTTAAAGTGGAGCCAATGCAAACACAACAAGAATCAATCAGGAATCTAACTGATTAGTGATTTCTATAATGGAATTCCATGGACTGCTAAATTCTTATCAATTCTTATCAACTCCCATGCCTTCTCAATACAGTTCCTGCCCTCATGCATGTCCTCTGCCACCCCTGATGTCCCTGTGCAGTACCACGGAGCCTCTCTTGACACCTTGTCATGTGATTTCTCTAGAGGCACAAAGAAAGTGAAACTCCTTGTGATCTTCTCTATAGTCTATTCTCTTATCTGGAACACTTTAAGATATCGATTGATTTCTTTCTGCCTCAGAAGAGACAATGACAGCGACTGTTGTAATAAGCACACTCACTAATGATCACATTTCTGGAATAATCTTTGACCCAGGCTTTATTCTCTCTAACTTTACCAGACCAGACCATTCCAGCTTTATTTGTAAAGCACAAACAACATCAATGGACCTAACTGATGAATAATAAATATGTACAAACAGATAGGAATCAAAAAGCCACAGAAGAAGAACAAGTGCTATACTATAAAACACAATAAAATAAAAAATCTATTAAATTACATAAACATCCCACATGATGTCAAAGGCCGAGGAAAAGAGATTTAAGAAGAGATTTAAAAACAGACAGAGAAGAGGCTTGAATGATGTGTAAAGGCAAATCATTCATATTTTAGGAGCTGTAACAGTGAAAACACGTCTCCTCTTAGCTTATGCTTAGTTTGAGGAGCAGCTGATCAACTGACCTGAGATAAAAGGACGGGTGTAGCATCTCAGAGCGATAGGGTGGGGCGAGATGATTAAGGGCATTAAAAGCAAATAAAATAATTTAAAACTTAATTCATGGGCAGCCAGTGGAGTGAGGCTAAAATGGGAGAAACATACTCAAATGTCTGCATGTGAAAAGATCTGAGGCTCTGTTCTGTACCAACTGTAGTGATTGAGAAGCCAATAACCTCTGCATGAAGTGTATTACAGTAATCCAGCAGAGAGTAACAAAGGTGTGGATTACTGTCTCAAAGTGCTGCTGAGAAAGCTTTATGTTGGCCAAGTGCCTCAACTGGAAAAGGCTCAATTTTGCCACTGCCCTGATTTGACTGTCAAACTTAATTTCAGCGTCCACCTTAACCCAGAGGTTTGTAATCGTTGGCTTGATGTACTGTGGAGATTAGGAAATTATTTTACTGTTACTATTCATAACCATTATCATTACGATTGCATTACTTATCATTTCATCGAAGCATTTATTGAAGCTGTTGATGTTACATTAAAGTCTGTGTTTTAGCTGTTAGCTTAATTACATAATAATCTTTCATTGCAGGTGCAACTGTAATCATGTTATACACATTGCATTTTTGTGCTTATTAAAGAGTTGAAGCTCGGTCAGTTAATTGATGGTCTGAAGCTTCGGGCGGCGCGACGTCCGCCCGATCAATTGAGAAATTCATCGAGCTATGAAAGAATTGCATACATGCTTACAATACAATACACCACATATAACCTGTAAACAGAATACAGGCCTGTGTGCACTCAGCAGCCTGCTGCATTGGAGTTTGCCTGGTAACAGACGACTCAGAGTAGGTCATGCACTGAGGTCAAGACACATAAGTCTGCCTGTGCACACATACACAGTATATAGACTTGATTTGCTTGTAAACGGCATGTTCATGTTCTGTTCTGAAGTGCAGTAAGTGAAATAACAGGAAGCATCTGGCGGTGGCGGAGGAACAAAGGAAGGAACTGTTCTTTTTTGAATGTGTCCAAGGTCGGAATTACTGGAACTGATGCATTTTATCTATCTGCTTGGACGCACAAGCGGCGTTATATTTCCTGATACCCTGATGTTATAAATACAACTGCTCGTTTATTGTTCTGGGGAGATCAACGCTATTTGTATGCCAGTGCTCATCTCCACCACACAGTGTGTAAATAAAATCATTGTTTTGACGCACAATGGACCTCTAGTCGTTTGTCTCTTACCTCAAATCACGAATCAGGACAGTACTGAACAAAGGAACACAGCTCGACAAAAAGGGTCCGAGTTGTACGCCTGAACACCATCACTTCTGTTTTTTTCTCATTAAAATTTAAAACATTAAGAGCCATCATGTCTTCAAGACACCTGAGCAGCAGTCTAGAAGACAACGCTTCATTACTTTTAAGAGGGACAAAAATCTTGGTATCGTCCACATAACAGTGTAATGAAATACAATACGTAAAAAAGAGGAGGGAGCCTAAAACTGAGCCCTGTGGAACTCCACATGAGAAAGGAGCAGAGGATTCAAAGGCTAGCACAGAAGGTTTGATCCAGTAAAACTTCATGATCGATTGTGTCAAACCCATCGTTTAAATCAAAAAGTATAAAAACAACACAGTCACCAGAGTCGATAGCTAAAAACATGTGGTTAAAAACTCTTAAATGAGATGTTTCAGTGATGTGTAAGATTCTGAAACCAGACTTGAAACCTCTAGAATGGTATTCTCTTCCAAAAAGGCCGTTCACTGACTGAAAATGATCTCCAGAAATTTAGAAAGAACAGGAAGCTTAGCTTAGACAAGCCTGTAGCTAGTGAGAACTGTGGGATCCAGAGATGTTTTTTAAGCAGAGGTTGAACGACTGCATGTGAACAGAAGGTCCTACAGTATGGAGAATCTCTTTAAACAGTCAAGGAGGGACAGTATCATTTGGTGACTTCTTCAGACTGAAGAAGCCACTTGGATGAGTGATAAAATGTTTCTCCCACTGAAAATGCTATGTCTAGATCACAGGTGTCGAACTCCAGGCCTCGAGAGCCGGCGTCCTGCAGGTTTTAGATATGTCTTTGATCCAACACAGCTGATTAAATGGCTAAATGAGCTCCTCAACATGTCTTGAAGTTCTCCAGAGGCCTGGTAATGAACTAATCATTTGATTCAGGTGTGTTGACCCAAGGTGAGATCTAAAACCTGCAGGACACCAGCCCTCGAGGACTGGAGTTCGACACCCCTGGTCTAGATCAACAGGATCGACTCTTTGGGATTTTCTCACCTGGACGATTGAACATGTATCCAGAAAGTTTAAACTGGTTTCAAGACGGTGTAAATTGGGCAATGATGGATGCCACAGATGATAACACATTTTCTGATGAAAGTATTTGTTAGGAGGCATTCCTGGTATTATTGTGCAAAACCTGTCAACAAATTTCCCCTTGACAGAAAGGTAATAGGTGAGCATGTAGTTACCCTCCGGGTCCAGTAGCCTCTCTATCCCCAGGTGTTGCTCTGCCTTACTGAAGGCATGTTCCAGTCGGTCGACTGCCGAGGTCTTCTTCTCCACAGAGCTCCAATCAAAAAGTTCAGGCCTGGCAAGATGAAAGAGAATCGGTAGGTATCACACACACCTTTTATCAATAAAAAACCTTGCATTCCTCAGTATTTTGTAGTGCTTTGAGGAAATTAGTAACGTGTTAATAGGAAACAAATATCCTACAGCTTATGCAGCTGGGTTTATTTTTGAGTCCTGGAGGTTTATTTGCTGTGGAGTCATATTTTAATGGGATTCACATTCTCATTTTTTCCCCACAGCGAACAATAAAAACAGACTTAGCTTGTTAGAAAATTCTGAGTGAAAACTCCTCCACTGTGCCATCATGTTCATGGTGATGGCTTTTGTTTCCCACTCTGCATTCTTGTAAGAACAAGGAGAAGAATTTATTTTCTACTCAATGCCAACTTATTTAAATTTAAACTCAATCATTCATTCATGTTAGAACAATCACATTCTTCACTGTAAAAGCTTAGTCCTACTCATGTACACTAATATCAATAATGAGTACTGATGAAAAGAACCAAATGCACTGCAGGGTCCTTTCTGTAATTTAATGATCATTTATGCTGACCACCTTGATTAAACTTAATCAGCTTCTCACCTGCATCATATTAATAGCAATAACTTTATCAGATACACGTTTCCCTGTTATTAATGTACACCAGGATACGTCTATCAGCTGGTTTTCTGATTGGGCAGCAATGCACACTCTGTTGCAGTGATTGCTGAAGTGTAGGCTGTGAAGGTGCAGGTGGGCTGCAGTAAACAGACATTTAGTTAGAATAGAATAAAAAATAACAATTTGAGGTGGTAACATGGTTACGGTACTCGTTATTCTGACTTACTCTATGAACAATTTCAATCTGGTTTCCGCCCCAATCATAGCACAGAAACTGCGTGTTAAGGATTACCAATGACCTTCTGATTCTCCTATCCATCCTCATCCTTTTGGATCTTAGTGCGGCGTTTGACACAATTTGTCATAATATCCTCCTGAGCAGATTAGCATCCACTGGCATTAGTCACACCCCCCTTCAGACCACACTCCGTTTATCCAACTTAAATCCCATTCTTCAAGTCTATCCTGTTTCTGCTGGTGTGCCCCAGGGTTCAGTATTAGGGCCTCTTTTATTCATTATCTACATACATTATCTCCCTCTTGGCCAAATATTCCAAAAATATAATACCAATTTTCACTGTTATGCTGATGACACCCAGCTCTACATTTCTTCTAAACCCAATTCATCCCTCCCACCTACCTCCCTCTCAAACTGTCTTATGGAGATTAGATCCTGGTTCTCCTCCAATTTTCTCAACCTTAACAGTAATAAAACTGAAGTTTTACTTGTTGGCACGGCCTCTATCTTAACCACAGTTGTTCCATTAACATTGAGAGTTCTCCCACCCTTCCCTCCCCTCAGGTTAAGAGTTTGGGTGTCATACTTGACAGTACTCTCTCATTTCAGTCTCACATTAATTACATAACCCGGTCTGCTTACTTCCACTTCCGTGTAATATTAACTGACTCCGTCCCTTCCTTCCTCCCCATGCTGCTGCCATCCTTGTCCATAGTCTTATTACGTCCTGCATTGACTGCAATTCCCTCTTATTTGGTCTCCCTAAAAGGTCCCTTCATAAACTCCAACTTCTTCAAAACTCTGCAGCTCGGGTCATAACTTGCACTTTATTAAGAGTTCATATTACCCCAGTTCTTCAGCAGCTTCACTGGTTGCCCGTAGAAGCCAGGATAAACTTTAAAATCTTACATCTCACGTACAAGTGTATCCATAAATCTGCTCCTTCATATTTGTGTGACCTGCTCCATATCACCACTGTTTCCCGCCCTGTCAGATCCTCATCTGCTATTCATCTTACTGTTCTGTCCGTGGGTCTCATCACTGTGGGGAACAGAGCCTTCAGACCCTCTGCTCCTCGGCCCTGGTGCTCTCTTCCTCCAGCCATTAGAAATATGGACTCTCGCATTTAAGCTACAGCTCAAAACACATCTGTTCAAACTGCTTATTCACTTTAGTGCTGATTTGATCTGTTGTCAAGTTCTGTTTTGTAATTTTAACTTATTTTATGTACTTTATGACTATTGCTTCTTTTATTAATTTTGTTCTTCTGTAAGGTGACCTCGGGTTTTTCAAATAAAATGTATTATTATTATTATTATTATTATTATTATTATTATTATTATTATTATTATTAGCACTTGTGACTGATTGGTTGGGGTTGAGGGAGGACACACTGTGGAAGAGAGCCAGAGATTAATAATAACTAATGATTACATGCAGAGTGGTGGATAAACATGTGGTGAGTGAAGAAGAAATGCTTGAAACCCTGAGCAGCTAAGCCTATTGCAGTGTAACTAAGGGAGGATTCAGGGTCACCTGTTTCAGCTCCAACTATATGCTTTAGCTAAAAGAAAAGTTTTAAGCTTGTTGTTAAAAGTAGAGATAGTGTAACTGAGACTTCAATTCTACTTTTAAAAACCCCAGAGAACCACAAGTAAACCAGCAGTCTGAGGGTGAAGTGCTCTATTGGAGTGGTACTGTACTATGAGGTCTTTAAGATAAGATCGGGTCTGATTATTCTACATATGTGCTTTCTATCCAACATTCACACACATTCATAATTTGATGGATGAATTGAAGAATAACTTGGGGTTAGTATCTTTCCCAAGGACGCTTTGCATGCAGACTAGACAACTACCAACTTTCCAATTAGTAGATGACCCGCTCTACGGTCTGAGCTACAGCCAGCCCGTATTACAGGGCCGAGCGTACCGCTGAGTGCCGCTAGTTTATTCTTAAGCTTATGAATGAGTTCCTAGCAACTCATTTCTTACTCCACTAACCATGGAAAAAGAAATTAGACTAACCAACTAGTCTGATGATTTTCAGATAGTTTACTGTGTTTTTCTTCTGAAAACTGTTGCTTCCTAAAGTTAAAAATAAGGCAAAAGAAATGCTAACTTAAAAAAAAAAATACAAACAGTGTCTTAATGCAGGGCTGTCGAACTCCAGT